>NC_084757.1:18649940-18849940 GCF_033978785.1 Entelurus aequoreus
GTTTATTTACGTTTTGATTCACTTGTTGTTTAAGTTCTGTTTCAGCACCCCTGTTTTGTGTCTCCTTGGTTGCTATGGTTATTCATTTTGTTACCCTGCCTCTAATTAGTGTTCGGGACGTTCACCTGTTCCTGGGCACTAATCAGAGAGCTATTTAGTCCTGCCTTTTCGCCTCACTGTCTGGTGCTTTTGTTTGCTCTCATGCAACTGTTACGTTTATTCCTTGTGTTTCTCATGCTTGGTTCTGCCTTAGTTTTTCCTGTGTTGCTATCCCGTTAGCTTCCAGTGCTATATGCATGCCGTTTCCTGTCGTTCCGTCTGCACCCTGGAAGAACAATCTGCTCATCACCATGCGACCACCACGTTACAGTTCTAATGATAACTGGTGTAAAAATTCCGACAGAGTTACTGATTTATTTTAAATGATCAAAAAACCGTGATTGATAACTACACTTTTAATGGGCTGACTGACACCAGCTCGCGAGCTGAAATGCTAACATGAAAACAAGAGACATTAACATCTTTCTCCATTAAGAAACAACATAACACAATCTAAACCTATATAAACACATTGCTGTCTGAGCAACTAAGCCAGGGGTGTCAAACTCATTTTAGCTCAGGGGCCGCATGGAGAAAAATCTGTGCACACGCGAGCTGGACTATTAAAATAATGGCATTAAAACTAAAAAATAAAGACAACTTCAGATTGTTTTCCTTGTCTTACTTTGGCCAAAAATAGAACAAACACATTCTGAAAATATTACAATAAAAATATAGAAAAAAATACCGGCAGCGGTAAAGTTTAGATCCATGAAGGAAAGAAGAAAGTGAATGAATGTTTATAACTTAATACATTTACATATGCATAAAAATGTGTTTCCTTTTGTATTATTTTTTTAAATGAATTAAGTAAAGTTTATGACAACCTTTTTCCAAAACACAAAATAGAATGTGAGATATAATACTGTGGGACCCAATTTTTATGACTTGATGGGGTCCCTGCCACCCCATTTTGAAAATTCTTAGCGCCAACACTGATGGAGTATTGGTAGCATGCAAAACAGCAGCAGGCGGCCGTGGCCTGCGGGCCGGCTCTAATACTAATATCATCCCGGGGGCCATAGATAATTCATTCGCGGTCCGGATCTGGCCCGCAGGCCTTGACTTTGACAAATAGGAACTAAGCTATTCAATTGTGCACATTGAACCTACAAGCTTTGCTTTCTTGTGATTGAAGTAGGGCTGCAACTAACGATTAATTTGATAATTGATTATTACTTCGATTAATCGATTAATAATCGGATAAAAGAGACTAACTACATTTCTATCCTTTCCAGTATTTTATTGAAAAAAAACAGCATACTGGTGCCATGTTCTTTCAACAAATAAAACAAGGAAAATGTTACAAAAATGCACACTTTTGACACCCCTGCTATAGATAATAAAAAATTAAATCTGATAAATCTATCAATAAAAAGCAGAGCCTGGCGTCGCATGCGCGTTTATCATAACTCTCTCGCTCTCTCTGTCTCTGCCTCTCCCTCACCAATGCTGCTGCGCGCACAATTTGTTTTGTTTTTAACCTTCTTAACCCTGAACGTATATTGAAAATACATGCAACCCTAACTCAAAATGCCGGACATTTGAGGCATTTAAGAAACACCGCCCGGACAGCCCCGCAAAAGAGGACATGTCTGGTGAAAAGAGGACGTATGGTCAGGACCTAGCCAGCAGCGATCGGTTTCACCGGACATGTCCTCTTTTGCTAGCATGCTAGCAGCTAACGGGCTAGGATAGACTGACCATACGTCCTCTTTTCACCGGACTTGTCCTCTTTGGCGGAGTTTCTTAAATGCCTCAAATGTCCGGCATTTTGAGTATTGTTTACACAACGTGCAGTACGCTACTTAATATGTCCGTGTGGAAACTCGTTCGGTACACCTCCGCACCGAACCGAAACCCCCGTACCGAAACGGTTCGATACAAATACACGTACCGTTACGCCCCTATTATTTTGATTATTGTTTCTCAGCTGTTTGTAATTGTTGCAGTTTATAAATAAAGGTTAAAAAATTAAAAAAAAAATTAAAATAAAAACATAGCCTCAGACTTAGACTTAGAAAATCTTTATTGTCCCCGAGGGGCAATTTGGTTTGCAGCAGTAGTCATTAAAAACAAGGTTCAACAGTAAAACGAGGTACAACAGTAAAAAAACAAGGTACAACAGTAAAAACGAGGTACAACAGTAAAACAAGGTACAAATACATAAAATACATACAACATGCAAACCATCATGAAGGCATTGAGCTAAAAACTAAAATCATTTGTAAAACAATAAAAACTAATCATTACACGTCGCTTCCCACTAAAGTGACTGCATAGCAGCTAAGCTTGTTTAAGAAGCTCATTTATAAAGGAACAGCTGAGGGAACAAAGGATCTTATGTATCTGTTGTTTTTGGCCTTTCTATTAGTAGGGGCGTACTTGCATCCTGAGGGCAAGAGTCTAAATTCTGAGAAGAGAGGGTGCTGAGGGTTGACCGGAATGGCCTTTGCCTTCTGGATGACTCTGGCCTGATAGATCTGGTTCAGGGGGTTCAAGGTAGTGCCTATGGTCTTTTGGCACACCTTGATTATACCACCCAATCTATTTTTATTTGCCACACTGAGGTTACCAAACCAGGAAGTGATGGAATAAGTTAAAATAGACCCAATACAAGATTAATAGAACATCCTCATCAGTGTCCTATCAACCTGAAAGCCCCTCAGTCTCCTCAAGAAAAACAGCCTCTGATTGGCCTTCTTACAAATACGGTCAGTGTTGGCATCAAAGGTCAATTTATTGTCTAAAATTGTGCCTAGATACTTGTAATCACGGACTATCTCAACAGCACAGCCATTAATGAGAATGGGTGCTTTGGCAGGGGGATCACGGCGAAAGTCAATGTACATCTCCTCAGATGCGCATAGCATAGATCCAACGAATCGATGGCTAAATTAATCGGACACTATTTTTATAATCGATTTAATCGATTAGTTGTTGCAGCCCTAGATTGAAGATTACGAGACAGAGTTGTTTTTACGGTGCGTTCAAGGACTGCTGAATCGACTAGGACGAAACATCACCCGCCAGAAATAGTAACCCTTGTTACGCACTTTTCAGTAAATACATGTTAAAGTGCTACAGTATAAACCAATATTTAAAATGTTTAAAACTTTGCCATTCAAACAGATAAAATACTTAAGACTAAAACACTATTAGTTAAGCATTAGAAACACAAAACATGCAAAATAACTGTAGTGGTTTTCCAACAGTGTAACAATTTATTTTAGGTATTTAAAAAAAAAAGAACCTGGTATAAGTACTTTTTGAGCACATTCAACAATACCATGCTAATAATGTTCACGATAACCGTAATATACAATTTTTAATTGTAATTAATTGTTACATCCTTGATGTAATTGCTGACAGTTGCAATAAAAGTTCACCTCCAGGCAGCTACAACCCTAAACTAACACAACCCTAAACTAACACCCTCCCCAGGATTGCTAATAATCAAATGTAAACAATCAAATGCAGATACTTTTTCTTATGCCGTCTGATCTCTCTCTCTCTCTCTCTCTCTCTCTCTCTCTCTCTCTCTCTCTCTCTCTCTCTCTCTCTCTCTCTCTCTCTCTCTCTCTCTCTCTCTCTCTCTCTCTCTATGTCCACTACTTGCTGTCCATATCCTATACCCCCCCCCTCCACTCTCCATACCCCTGATTGTAAATAATGTATATAATTCAATGTGATTATCCTGTGTGATGACTGTATTATGATGATAGTATATATCTGATAATATATATCTGTATCATGAATCAATTTAAGTGGACCCCGACTTAAACAAGTTGAAAAACGTATTCGGGTGTTACAATTTAGTGGTCAATTGTACGGAATATGTACTTCACTGTGCAACCTACTAATAAAAGTCTCAATAAAAAAAACCAGCTTTAAAACTACCATGGCATCATAACAGCGTAACACAATCCGACATCATACCATCCGAGTGCTGTTTAAAGGGGAACTGCACATTTTTTGGAATTCTACCTATCATTTACTATCTTTATGTGAGACATGCACACATAATGTATGTTTTTTTTTTTTGTAATGCATTCTAACTCGTAATTAAACTCTAGCAAAAGTCTGCTAACAATGAGCCCAATAGGAGTCACTCTATTCCGCCTATAAAGCGCTTTAAAAACTACCAAAAACGACCATAAAGATTCTGTATATAAGTAATGTAGTAATATGTAATGTAGTAACAGGCACATTCATGATATCATGTAATATTTACATATTTTGGTCACTTCAAGCATACAGAATCATATTCATTTCATTGACTCAGCACAAAGTTCGCTTTTCCCTTCAACAACAACTATGAGAGCCAACAAAGACTACCTTGGGACAAATGATGAGAACCTTATATTTTTTTAGCCTGAAATCAAGGAGAAGGATTTACACGTTTTAGAAGCTGAGTACTAAACAGATTAGGATTTTGTGAAACACTAAGCTCAGTGCTGAACAAGATATATAAACTATGAACTTAGTGAAACAATTAGTTACGGTACAATGTCTGCTCTCACTAGAATGCCGACTGATGGAATGTTCATATCTTCCCGTTTAGATGAAGAATTAATCTTAATCATCACGAAGGGTTAAAAAAAGGTATTTTTGTGTCTTTTTCGCAATTTCGATTTTACCAACTTCTCGGTTTATGGCTACAATCTTCAACTATACAGGTGAGAGGTATGATTTATAACCTTGAGTTAGCTTTCGTGTGATTACGGCGTGGCTAAAAGTAGTTTGTCTGCAATAACGCTTTTAATAACAATATCGCTATTACTTGGTTAATATTATGGTCACCGGACGTAAAAAGAGCGTGGTTGGCGTTTTTTTAAATGTTTTTTTAGAGGGCTGTATGGGCAGAATAGTGTACTCCCATTAGCTGCATTGTTAGCCACTTAGTAGTTGCCGTAGTTTACGACTTAGAATGCATACAAAAATAAAAACGTGTTCTTGTCTTGAATAGGGATTGTGAATGATTAAAAAAGTGCAGTTCTTATACAAATTGTGCCTTGCTTGGGTCCACATCATGATTGCATGGCACACGCACAACATAGCCGCCTCATAGAATGACTGTAATGTAGTAGTTCTTAAGGAAAAACACAGTTTATAATAGAGATAAATGGAAAGACTCAAAATATCATAATAAAAAATATATATAAATAATCAAAACCAATGGCATTTGTTTTCACCTGCAACTACATGGGTGTGCATTGTGAAGACGTTTTATGAATGCTGTCGCTCCTTTTGACATTGCTCCTTTTGCATGCCACCACTTTCACACAATAATAATATGTAATCAGAACTGGATCCCAAAATTCAGGGAAATTGCACTAATGCAACCGTATAGAATAGGAACAAGTGATGTGGTGAGATAAGCAAATTGTCCAAAGCATGAATGCTCTGTGTGTGAGTGCAGCCCAGCGGGGCCATGTGAAGTCCAAATGACTTAGTATGAGTATGTTGTAGAAGGTGACACTTAAAGCTTCTTTTCTTCCTTTTGCCAACAGGATCTGACCTGCATTGATGACCTCTCCACAAACTCCCTGTTCTCCTCTCCGGCCGATTCATTGTCAGAGTATGCTGATGCACCGCCCTTCATCAACACAGACACCCTTGTCACAGTACCTACACTCTGGGACGTCAGCACTAGTACCACCGTCGCCAACACACCAGCACAGAGCCAGCTGGAGGTCAGTCAGTCATTTGTCGCCCGGACACATACATATACACATACATATGCAGTATGAGCATGATATATGTATATAACGTATGCTGTTGACCACACCTATCACTCTTCTTACTGTTGTTAAGTCTACACATGCATGAGTTCATTAGGGTAAGCAGGTGTCAGACTACAATGCAGGGCTCAGGTTGTTGTACAGATATTTACTTTATGCTGTATTGACTTGGATATAAATTTTCTTTCCAAGAAAAAAAGATGGGTTGTCTTATATTTTTTGGTTGAGAGATTTAAAACAAGACAACTTCTCCTCAAGCAAGTCAGAGCTTTTCTTCCTGTCACTCACACACACACTTAGCCGTGACACAGAGACAGGCTGGGGAAAAGGTGCTTGAAAGGTTGTTAGCAAGTGTGCAAACAACAGAGGAGGTAACAGCTAAGAAATATGATATCTGTTATGTTAGATTGCCATCTACCACTTAGTATTTCACTTATATTGATTTAAAAAAAACATTTAAGGTTATCATATGTTTGAGTTAATATGGTACAAAAAAATAGATTTGAACTAATTTCACGGGGATTATTTGCCCCTAAAACACAAATTATTTAAAATTAATTAATTATGTTTGCAACGTTTACACAGATGCCTCGAGGGGGCCAACTTTTCAATGTGTTTTATGCAGTATATCTCGCCCTCTTACAGCTTCTCGTACGTAATTATGTCATTACGTAACACGTGTACGCGCATTAGCGTTGTTGGCTAACATTAGTAATTTGGATAGCTGGCATTAACTGTCATTGAATGTATCCGCTATCATAACAACATGACTGCAAATTGTTCGTTGCTTCTCTTGGACTGCGTTTTTATGCGTGCGACCAGGTGAGTGACAGCCAATCATATTATTTGTGCCGGTAAAAACTGTTATGACAAACTTTGTAATTGTGAAAAATATAGACAATTGTCAAACAAATGTGTTCTCACTATTGGTAACATAAGCTACCTGTTTTTTATACGTTTTGATTTGAAAAATTTTACTGTCAGGAAGTTGCAAAGAGCACCTTTAATATGTGTATCAAAATATATAATGTCCCTACCTTACACACACACATTTTTATGTACATTTTTGTTGCCGCTTGCCTGTCAAGACACATTTTTTTAAAGAACATAACTTTTTCTATGATTTTCCCATATATTTGAGTTTGTCTTTATTTTATGTTTTTGTTGACAGCTGAAAGGCTCCAGCAGGTTTCAGGGCTTGGCCAGTTTGGATGATATTACTGCTATAATCAGCACCCCACCTTTAGGAGGATTCCAGGTAGCCACACCAACCTGTCCAAACTGATTTTAACATTCAAACTAACTTTTTTCTAACTGTGCGCTTCTATGGGTGGTTGATGACAATAATGTGCAGTTTCATGTCTGACACCAAGTTGGTCGTACTGACGTACTGTACTTTGAAAGTAGTGGTTTTATTGAGCACAAAATATATCATTACCAGCAGTACCAGCTGCAGCTATCTATTTTTTTAGTAATTTAGTAATACATCATACTTGCCAACCCTCCCGTTTTTAGCGGGAGAATCCCGATATTCAGCGCCTCTCCCGACAACCTCCCGACAGAGATTTTCTCCCGACAAACTCCCGGTATTCAGCCGGAGCTGGAGGCCACGCCCCAAAAAAAAAAGTCTGCCGCAGCTGCGATTGGACCTGACCAGCCTCTGGGTACAAGTACTGGAGTACCAATTGCTTGCCAGGGAAGATCTTCCCCAGGAAGCAAAGATTGACCGGTTTTGGGCCATGCTAGGGAGAGATGGAAGATTCCACACTCTCGTGCATTTGATGAAAGCACTTTTGTGCGTGCCACACAGCAATGCATCATCAGAGAGGGTGTTCAGCATGGTTAGAAAAATAGTGACAGAAAATAGAAAGAGGATGGACAATTCAACCCTTAACAAAGCATTGTACTTTCAAGTACAACAATGAGTAGATGAGTGTTGTGTGTGTGTGCGTGTATATGTGTAAATAAATGAACACTAAAATTCAAGTATTTATTTTATTTATATAATAAAATCTATATATATATATATATATATATATATATATATATATATATACATATATATATATATATGTAACGGTGTAGAAACAGACGTTCATTATGCTTGATTAAATTATGAATGAAGTGTTGCAACAGCGCCTGTTGCTGGCGAGAAGTGGTATGTACTTTACCTGCGGGAAGTGCTCAGAACTGTGACGCTTTCCAATTGATAATCCCGTGACCCAAGTGGACTCACAGTCTCACAATTTGCACTGTTTTGCAGGACACTGTAATAAAAGAAATTCATAATCCACCTGGTGCCAGTGATATGTTGAAGCGACAGCAGTGTGGAGCTGCATTTTGCCACATACAGTTGTGGACCGTCACATATATATATATATATATATATATATATATATATATATATATATATATATATATATATATATATATAGCTAGAATTCACTGAAAGTCAAGTATTTATATATATATATATATATATATATATATATATATATATATATATATATATATATACTACCGTTCAAAAGTTTGGGGTCACCCAAACAATTTTGTGGAATAGCCTTCATTTCTAAGAACAAGAATAGACTGTCGAGTTTCAGATGAAAGTTCTCTTTTTCTGGCCATTTTGAGCGTTTAATTGACCCCACAAATGTGATGCTCCAGAAACTCAATCTGCTCAAAGGAAGGTCAGTTTTGTAGCTTCTGTAACGAGCTAAACTGTTTTCAGATGTGTGAACATGATTGCACAAGGGTTTTCTAATCATCAATTAGCCTTCTGAGCCAATGAGCAAACACATTGTACCATTAGAACACTGGAGTGATAGTTGCTGGAAATGGGCCTCTATACACCTATGTAGATATTGCACCAAAAACCAGACATTTGCAGCTAGAATAGTCATTTACCACATTAGCAATGTATAGAGTGTATTTCTTTAAAGTTAAGACTAGTTTAAAGTTATCTTCATTGAAAAGTACAGTGCTTTTCCTTCAAAAATCAGGACATTTCAATGTGACCCCAAACTTTTGAACGGTAGTGTATATATATATATATATATATATATATATATATATATATATATATATATATATATATATATATATATATATATATATATATATATATATAGCTAGAATTCACTGAAAGTCAAGTATTTATATATATATATATATATATATATATATATATATATATATATATATATATATATATATATATATATATATATATATGAAATACTTGAGTTGGTGAATTCTTGCTGTAAATATACTCTCCTCTTAACCACGCCCCCCGCCCCAACCACGCCCCCCCCCCCCCCCCCCCCCTGACCAAGCCCCCCCACCTCCCGATATTGGAGGTCTCAAGGTTGGCAAGTATGACATACATATATATTAGGGCAGCACGGTGTACATGGGTTAGTTCATGTGCCTCACAATACGAAGGTCCTGGGTTCGATCCCCTGGCTCGGGGTCTTTCTGTGTGGAGTTTGCATGTTCTCCCTTTGACTGCATGGGTTCTCTCCGGGTACTCCGGCTTCCTCCCACTTCCAAAGACATGCACCTGGGGATAGGTTTATTGGCAACACTAAATTGGCCCTAGTGTGTGAATGTGAGTGTCAAAACAAACACTGTCATTAATTTTCATTTGTTTATGATAATGCAACCATTTTTAAGTTAATCACATGCGTTAACGTGTTAAGGTTGACAGCCCTAATACACATAAAAAATAAAAATAAAAAATATGTATATATATATATATATATATATATATATATATATATACAGTATATTACATATGGTCATGGTCAAAAGTTTACATACACTTGTGAAGGACATAATGTCATGGTAAATGGGTTACACTTGTATAGCGCTTTTCTACCTTCAAGGTACTCAAAGCGCTTTGACACTATTTCCACATTCACCCATTCACACACACATTCACACACTGATGGCGGGACCTGCCATGCAAGGCCTTTAACCACGACCCATCAGGAGCAAGGGTGAAGTGTGAACGGACGTGACTAGGTTGGTAGAAGGTGGGGATCGAACCAGGAACCCTCAGGTTGCTGGCACGGCCACTCTCCCAACTACGCCACGCCGTCATGGCTGTCTTGAGTTTCCAGTAATTTCTACAACTGTTTGTCACAAAAAAACATTCATGAAGTTTGGTTCTTTTATGAATTTATTATGGGTCTACTGAAAATGTGACCAAATCTGCTGGGTCAAAAGTATACATACAGCAATGTTAATATTTGGTTACATGTCCCTTGGCAAGTTTCACTGCAATAAGGTGCTTTTGATAGCCATCCACAAGCTTCTGGTTGAATTTTTGACCACTCCTCTTGACAAAGTTGGTGCAGTTCAGCTAAATCTTTTTGGTTTTCTGACACGGACTTGTTTCTTCAGCATTGTCCACATGTTCTCAATGGGGATTAAGTCAGAACTTTGGGAAGGCCAGTCCCAAACCTTAATTCTAGCCTTATTTAGCCATTCCTGAATGAATGTTTTTTGTGACCAACAAGTATGTGCTCCAATCACTCTATCACAAAAAAATAAGAGTTGTAGAAATTATTGGAAACTCAAGACAGCCATGACATTATGTTCTTTACAAGTGTATGTACCGGTACACTTTTGACCGCGACTGTATATAATCTACAGTACAGGCCAAAAGTTTGGACACTTTATTTTCATGACTATTTACAATGTAGATTGTCACTGAATGCATCAAAACTATGAATGAACACATGTGGAGTTATGTACTTAACAA
This sequence comes from Entelurus aequoreus, assembly GCF_033978785.1. Lineage (NCBI taxonomy): Eukaryota > Metazoa > Chordata > Actinopteri > Syngnathiformes > Syngnathidae > Entelurus > Entelurus aequoreus. Next base: position 18,660,552 of record NC_084757.1, read on the forward strand.
AAAAAGATGAAATAACTGAAAACATGTTTCATATTCTAGTTTCTTCAAAATAGCCACCCTTTCCTCTGATTTACTGCTTTGCACACTCTTGGCATTCTCTTGATGAGCTTCAAGCACACCTGTGAAGTGAAAACCATTTCAGGTGACTACCTCTTGAAGCTCATCAGTTATTTCACCTTTTTGTGTTAAGTACATAACTCCACATGTGTTCATTCATACTTTTGATACCTTCAGTGACAATCTACAATGTAAATAGTCATGAAAATAAAGAAAACGCATTGAATGAGAAGGTGTGTCCAATCTTTTAGCCTGTACTGTATGTATATATGTATGCATATGTATGTGTGTGTACTGTGTAAATATATATATATATATATATATATATATATATATATATATATATATATATATATATATATATATATATATATATATATATATATATATATATATATATATATATATACCTGTATATATATATATATTCATATGTAAACTTTGTCATTACCATAGTCAATGAAAGCATTGCTTTGTATTACATAATACCTGCATCTGCACAGACAGTCATAATTCAGAAGTACCGGTAATACTAGAACCACACCCCGAAAGATACATTTAAAAACAGAATACTGTATTATGAGAATACAATCAACAAAAATATACACTAAGTTTATTGAGAATGGAGAATCGTGTCAAGTTTTACTTTAGTAAAAGGGATCACAACTGATCCCATTCACTCTGACATCCACATTTTCCCATAGTCACCGTTTTTTAAATGTTATCATCTTTCTAAACATAAATAGACATAATTACAGATGCTAAGTGTATTTGAAATTGCATTGAATAGACATACAGTATTGTGTACATGTGAACTTAAATCGCAAAAATTAAATCAATTGCTTGTTGCGTGGACTGCTTTTAATTTGAATGTCATTACTATTTATTTTATTATTTTATTATTTTTATCTTACTATTTTTAAAATGTGTGTATTTATTTAGTTTGTTGTAATAAATTAACAGAAATTAACAAAGTTAAAGTCCTCACTTTGTAAAAAAAATCAATAAAATTAAATGAATAGTTAATACAGTATTATTGGTGTATGCCAAGGAAAAAGATGATGACAAAAAGGTTTTGAAACAGATTTATTTCAAAGCAAAGCCAAGGCGTACATTGGCTATGTGTTACATATTTAAAGCTGGGGTACTTAAATCTTGTGTCACCAGACAGAATTAAATCCCGCCGCCCACTCTGCGCCCATGTGCACCTCGCTGATAGTCCTTCCCAGGCTCCGCCTCCCTGAAAGTGCACGAAATTGCGCACAAGAGCTGTATGTACACACACATAGGATGACAGTCTGAAGTTGCATAGAAGCATCCCCTAGTTTATATTTTGTTGCAGAAAACAAAATGTCGCCGCCATGCAACAGGATACACACAAAATATAGGAAAATGGAACATTAGATTACCTGTCTAGAAGGAAAACAGCCACTTGCTCATCCAAAGTTATTCCAAGACTGGCCCTCCATCTTGAATACGCCGTACCAATACTTATTCGAGTTTTGGCTCTTCTTTGGTATTTTTAGATGTACAGCGTCTTTATTTTGTTCCTTTGATATCCTCTTTTTTTGTTTTTTAGCAGTATATGCTGTAAAGACAAGCGCAGGTATTGCGATCTTTCCATGTGGGTGTTCGGCAGCCATGCTTTACTTAAAGAAAGTTTGCACCGTGCACGCGCTTCACTATATATCGTGTTAGCCAATTAGGAGGCTCCTTCCTGGGCTCTGCTCACCCCTCCGTTCTTTAAATCCTGTGATTGGATTTGGAGGAAGACATGATTTTGTCTTCCGGGGTTTTATTTACTAAAATACTTAATTATAAGGCACAGACAGCAAGTTTTTTGCTGTAATTATCACTGTTACAATATACTTTATGGTGCTAGTATGATTTTTTTTTTTTAGTTAAAGAATGTAACTTAGGTACCCTAGCTTTAATGCAATTTTTTACATGCTATCTCTAACCCACCTCCAAGCATTTACTGCTTTAGTTTAAGTTTAACAACCAATAAAATAGTACTTGTTTAGCAGATTGTGGTGTCAGATTGCATAAACCTTAATTAGTTAAAATTTAGACTTTAGGTATTTGCGATTTGACCTTTTTGTTCTTTTTGGTGGTGTCTCAAGACTCTTTCATTCATTAAATTTAGATGTTTGTCAAAGTTATAAAATGCCGGTGCAATAAATGTTATTATCCCCTGAGCTTTTGATCTTAAGCAAGCTTCTGTTTTTCCTACTTGCTGGTTTTAGCGCACATTTTAACTGCTGCGTTGTTTACACATTAAAATCCTAATACCTGTTTAAATTAATTTAAAAAAAAAAAAAATGTCATCTAGGCTAAAATGAGAACCGCATATATAACCAAGCAAGCGGTTTCTGTTGAATGAGTTATGTTGTCTTACTCAGGCTCAGACAACCCAGTCTCCACCGGAGGAGGAGGAGGAAGCTGAGGAAGAGGATTCAGAGGAACTGGGCCATGTCGACACGTATGCTGAGTACAGGCCTTCCAAATGTAGGTCACTGGACCAGACGGCAAAATCCATCTTCATGTGGGATGCTGCCTTTGGCTTTTCTTTTCAAAAATAAAGGCAAATTGTGTTTGCTCTCTTCAGCCACAATAGGAATTTCCCATCCTGACATAGTGGTGGAGACCAACACGCTTTCCAGTGTCCCTCCTCCAGACATCACATACACTCTGTCAATCCCTGAGAATACCATTAGCAGCGGCCTGCTGTCTGCCCTGCAGCTTGAAGCCATCATCTACGCCTGTCAGGTACACACAGCCACATGCATACAGTATATTGTTTTTCTCACTCTGAACAATGAGTGATTTCTCTTTGTTTCTGATTTTCCCAGCAACACGAGGTCATCCTTCAGAACAACCAGCGAGCGGGCTTCCTGATTGGAGATGGGGCTGGTGTCGGGAAGGGACGCACTGTTGCGGGAATTATCCTGGAAAACTACCTTAAGGGAAGGAAGAAAGCACTATGGTGAGGATTGAGCGTATTAATCATGGCAAATCATTCGTGAAGCATTTGTAATGGGTAAATAGTTACTGTGTGTATAAAGCCTGTTAAGCACTGTACTGTGTTAAAAGTCTGATAAGATTCATGAAATTCTCAGTATGTGATGTGAAAAGAATTGATAATTAATTTACTGGATGTTCCCACTGTGTGATGGGTCATACATTAATGAAATCATGGTTATGGCGCAGCAAATTTCAGACTCTAAACCAGTGGTGTTCGAAGTGCGACCCAGAGGCCATTTGAGGCCTACAGCTTAATTTTTATTGTCCCATGACACACTCTAAAAATACTACTACAAAAAAATGGGTGAAAAAAGCAAAAAAGAGTAATGTGAGCAGAAAAAGGTTGAATGTTTATCTTGAATGAAAGCTGTTTTTTCTTTTGACGCCTTGACACATTGGGTTGTTTTTCTTTTAGTCTCATCATCTGATTTTTAAGTATGCGGCCTGATGTGGAAAAAGTTGGGACATCCCTGTTCTAAACGCAGCATTATTCCTTTTCATGTTGTCTTGGCGCAGATGTTTCAAAATGTAGGGCTTGCCCTTGTGGTGTTATTGTGCGTTGATTTATAGTTATCTTTTGCAGCCTGTACCAAAAACAAGTACCGTATGTTCTGGACCATAGGGCGCACCGGATTATAAGGCACACTGTCGATGAGCGGGTCTAGTCAGGTTTATTTTCATACAAAAGGCGCACCAGATTATAAGGCGCATTAAAGTGGTCATATTTTATTTTTTTTCTAAATTGGCAGCATCTTTTCCCCATCGTCTTTGTTGTAGCGGGTAGCGTGCAAGGACGGGAGTGGAAGAAGTGTCAAAAGATGGAGCTAACTGTTTTAATGACATTCAGACTTTACTTAAATCAATAACGGAGCAGCATCTCCTCATCTGTGGCTCATTCGTGCAACAACAAGGCCGGAAATGTGTTCGTGAAAAACCGTCCGACCGGAACTCTGTAATAACTAAAGTTCCTTGGGTGAATAATGTAAACTCACTATACCGGTATGTTTTAGCGCTTTCATGGCGAGTTTACTGACAGATATAAGTAAGAACTTTACACTACTTTATATTAGAAATGGCAACAGCGGAGGATGAATTTCCCATAGCACGCTGTGGAGTTTTGAGAAAATGAAAGGATTTTAAGTGCGCTTTATAGTCCGAAAAATACGGTACATTTTTGTTGCTGCACCACCACAGGTTTTGTGCTACTTTGCCTGTATTATCTTTTGTCTGCAATTCGGCCAAAATTGCACATCGTATTCTTTGCGTGACATGTATCTGTTGGTGCGCTGAAATATTTAAGATATTTTCCTTCCCCGAAATGCTTCTTGAGTTAAGGTTGATACATGTTTTAACGTAATGTCATCTTCATTGTTGCCTTTGAATTGAGTGCAGCTCAACAGGATATGAGCTCATACTCAGCTATACCCTCTTTTTGCTTCAGCGACATGAAATTGACTCTTGCGGCCAACATCACCTGTTTTGCATATGATTTTCTGTCTCGCCGTCTGTACTGAAATACCAATCCCACTGTATGCTGCTACAGGTTCAGCATATCCAATGACCTGAAATTTGATGCAGAAAGAGATCTCAAAGACATTGATGCATCGACTATTCCTGTGCATGCCTTAAACAAGGTGAGCCGGAGTACTGTTTTTATGCAGTTCATCACAAAGCTGCCATTGCTGACTGTGTGACTATGTTGCAGATTAAGTATGGTGACACAGCTACCTCAGAAGGAGTCCTCTTTGCAACGTACTCTGCGCTGATTGGCGAAAGCCAGGCGGGGGGACAGCACCGCACGAGGATTAAACAGATCTTAGACTGGTGCAAGCCGGATTTTGACGGAGTTGTATCCTTTCATGACACACATTCCGCCTGCACTGTGCCGTTTTTCCTTGTCGCCCCCTTTGCAGTTTGTTTGTCCTTGACCACATTTCCCTCACAGATTATTTTTGATGAATGCCACAAAGCCAAGAATGCCACATCAACAAAGATGGGTAAGGCAGTGCTTGATCTGCAAAACAAGCTGCCGCGGGCCAGAGTGGTGTATGCCAGTGCCACAGGTATGTTGAAGCAGTGATGAAGGCTTAATGCAAAACAGCAAACCTAAATTAACATTACATTGTGGGTATTAGGTGCATCTGAGCCAAAAAACATGATTTACATGAGCCGCCTGGGAATCTGGGGTGAGGGCACGCCCTTCAGGACCTTTGATGACTTCCTGCATGCTATTGAGAAGAGGTTTGCAATGTCTGATATTCTGCAAATTCATGCTCATATGTAAATATGTAAGATATATATTTCCTCAGATAGTGTTCGGGAGGCGTTTTTTTTGTTTGTTTATTTTTTTAACTAACTAAGAAAAAGCCAAATGTTTATCTGAAGTAAAGCATTATTGAGCGGAAGCCATGTGACAATAGAAATGTACAGTGGAAGCTCAAAATTTCCAACACCAAAAAAGGTTATAGACAATTTGAACCAACTTTTCTGACACAATGTATGTTACAAGTTAAGCAAAACTTGAAGCTTGTTTCAACTCCTTATCGTGTGAGATTGTATTGTAAGAGCTTATCAAGAATGCTTGTATTTGTATGTTCATGTTTTAAAGTTAAAGTTAAAGTACCAATAATTGTCACACACACACGAGGTGTGGCGAAATTATTCTCTGCATTTGACCCATCACCCTTGATCACCCCCTGGGAGGTGAGGGGAGCAGTGAGCAGCAGCGGTGGCCGCGCTCGGGAATCATTTTTGGTGATTTAACCCCCAATTCCAACCCTTGATGCTGAGTGCCAAGCAGGGAGGTAATGGGTCCCATTGTTATAGTCTTTGGTATGACTCGGCCGGGGTTTGAACTCACAACCTACCGATCTCAGGGCGGACACTCTAACCACTAGGCCACTGAGTAGTTTATATTTGTTATGTTTGTTTTTATGTCTCATGTAACAGTAACAGATAGACCCTACATAGGGAAGGTTGTGGCTGCTAAGTACACCACAATACAATTGGTTAATTATTAATTACTAAAAAAAGTGATTTTACAAAACTCATGCTAACGTCAATGTAGCTAAAAACCATAATGGCTAAAGACTTAATTAACTAGAAGCTTGCCAACAAAAAGTACATTTTTACTGTCCATGACTTTCTGATATGTGTCATATTTTGCTATATTTTAGTTCTATTAGTGTTTAACTGATCTTTATACTTGGATAGTTAAGTATGTTGCTTAAAACATTGTCTGCATAATAAAAAAAGGCTTTATGATGGGAACATGTTTGCCCTTGGTGTAATTTTTATTTGTTTAGGACTCAGGGGTGTCAAACTCATTTTAGTTCAGGGGCCGCATGGAGGAAAATCTGTGCACACGCGGGCCGGAATATTAAAATCATGGCATTAAATCTAAAAAATAAAGACAACTTCAGATTGTTTTCTTTGTCTTACTTTGGCCCAAAATAGAACAAACACATTCTGAAAATATTACAATAAAAATATAGAAAAAAAATACCAGCAGCTGTAAAGTTTAGATCCATGAAGGAAAGAAGAAAGTGAATGAATGTTCATAACTAAATACATTTACATATGCATAAGAATGTGTTTTTTTTTCTGTTATTTTTTTAAATTAATTAAGTAACGTTTATGACAACCTTTTTCCAAAACACAATATAGAATGTGAGATATAAGAGGATAAAGCATACATTTATCATTTGTTTTCAAAACGGTTACAAAAAAGTGGGAACCCAAAAATTCACTGTGGGACCCATTTTTATGACTTGATGGGGTCCCTGGGACCCCATTTTAAAAATTCCTAACGCCAACACTGATGGAGTGCGTGCAAAACAGCAGCAGGTGGCTGTGGCCTGTGGGCCAGTTCTAATACTAATCAAATATCATCCCGGGGGCCGTGGATAATTCATCCGGCCCGCGGGCCTTGACTTTGACACATGGGGTTTATGTGAACAATTCCTTGAAGCATGGCGCCTGTTAGCGCTGCGGCCGCTATCTGAGGAAACAGTATTTCACATCACAATGTTGCTTTACTGCTTGTAGAGTATGGCTACTTGACACGATTTTATCTCGCTGAATAATGTATATGCTGTTCACATACAGAGGCGTGGGTGCCATGGAAATTGTTGCCATGGATATGAAAGTGAGCGGGATGTACATCGCCAGGCAGCTGAGCTTCTCAGGGGTGTCGTTTCGCATTGAAGAGATCGGACTGGACAGCGACTTCAAACTGGTCTACAATAAAGCTGCCATACTGGTGAGCATCACAGCTTATCGCAATGAGGTCATCGGGTAGAAGACCTTACTTCTAATGGTATTCCTTCATGTCGCCTAGTGGGCGGAGGCGCTGAAAGTCTTCATGCGTGCTGCCGATGAGCTGGGCCTGGTCAGCAGGAAGTCTCTGTGGGGGCAGTTCTGGTCATCTCACCAGCGCTTTTTCAAATACCTCTGTATCGCTGCCAAAGTCCGCTGCCTGGTGGAGTTGGCTAAGAAAGAGCTGGAGGCAGGAAAGGTCAGCACAATTTCACTCTGGAACGCTGAATCGGCAGGTTTGCAAGCAATGTGGAAATGTCCAGACGAAGATCCGGGCAGGAAATAAATTGCACATATTGTTGCTGTGCAATTGAAAAGAAATTTGTTTTTCTTCCTGTCTGATGAGAACATTTTTTTTCTTGTTTTCTAATTAAAAAAAGATTGTTTTCACTGTAATATGTAATGCATACATAAAATAAATGTTTGTTACACATTATAAAATTGTAATTTGTCTCTGGCAGTGCATCGTCATTGGCCTGCAGTCTACCGGAGAGTCACGTACTCGAGAAGTTTTGGACGAGAATGACGGGCATCTTGACAGATTTGTCTCTGCTGCAGAGTGAGTGAACCTTAGTTTTAGTGTGTTTGTGGTAGGGTTGTACGGTATACCGGTATTAGTATAGTACTACTTCTAAATCACTAATCCTTGCCTCCATGGCGACAAATAAAGTAAGTTTCTTACAAGTATCATCCCTGCAGGACAAAGAATAGCTAAACATGCTTCACTATACATTATCACCGCTAATAACGCCGTTCCTGAATGTAAACAAATGCTATGGGTGGATCTACACCTGACATCCACTGTAATGATACCAAGCAAGAGAGTATCTAGTCGATACTACTATGAATACATCAATATTCTTTCGTTTTTTTAAGATTTATATTATGTTTATAAACTCAGTAAATATGTCCACATGAGAACTTTGAATATGATCCTGTAACGACTTGGTATCGGATTGATACCCAAATTTGTGGTATCATCCAAAACTAATGTAAAATATCCAAACAACCGAAGAATAAGTGATTATTACATTTTAACAGAAGTTTAGATAGAACATAAGTAAGCAGATATTAACAGCAAATGAACAAGTAGATTAATAATTTATTTTCTACCACTTGTCCTTAATAATTTTGACAAAATAATAGAATGAAAAATGACACAATATGTTACTGCTTATGTCAGCAGACTAAATTAGGAGCCTTTGTTTGCTTACTTACTACTAAAAGACAAGTTGTCTTGTATGTTCACTATTTTATTTAAGGACAAACTTTCAATAAGAAACATATGTTTAATGTACCGTAAGATTTTTTGTTAAAATAAAGCCAATAATGTGGTCGTCTTTATTTACAAAAGTATCTAAATACATTTTGGTACCGGGACAACACTAGCTTGTGGTGATGTAATTCACAGACTTCTCAACCTTTGGACAGAATGTTCACATCAGTAGCATCATTGTCTGAAATTACAGCATATTAAAGTGTTTTTGAAACTGTTTTGAGTGTCCTTAATGCTTTCTTCTCCTTTTCGTCAGGGGAGTGTTCCAGTCCCTTGTGACAAAACATTTTCCTTCTGAAAAACAGCGACGAGAGAAAGCACCCGGGAATAAAAGAAAACGTAAGTGCACATTTGTCACTACCGTGGAAATCATTTATTTGCCACCAACATAAGTAGTCTGGGCGATAATTAAGTTTTTTGTTTTTTTTAAACCTACGGCAGTTTGTGACATTGTTTTATTCCATCTGTATTTTTTATTTATTTTGATGCTTCTGATTTCATGTGATATATTATGAACTTATCTAAAAGATCTGCTACAATAATTGTGTTAAATGTATTGACTACAACGTCAATACAATTCTGTACCTCCGCAAATCTTTCATCCGGTGGCTAAAATTAAAAAAATCTATTAAATAAGTTAATTTTATTAGTTGCTCTGGTAGAATCTGTGTTAATACTTCCATGCTTTTATTTTTGAACATAGAATGAACAGGAAGTTATTGTGAGAACGTAATTGTCTCTGTAAGTACACAGTATTTATGTTGCTGTTGTCGTTTCAAGCTCCTTAGCAATAATGAGGACTTTGGCAAGTGCTACAACACGTGTCGTCATAAACCGACCAATTTTTCATAGAAGTTACCGTTTCGAGTCGTGACAGTTCCAAAGATATTAAAGTATTGGAGCCTTATGAAACACAAGGACTGATACTGTGTACCTACCCTCCATGTGTGTCACTTTAAAAAACAAAAATATGTGACCGATACAACAGTTGTCATTTATCTGCGAGGCGACAAATGGTGTGTCAGAAAAGCGCTTCTTACGTCTCACAAGTAACATCTCGTACTAAATGAAGTCTGAAGAATGGCATGCAGCAATTGACATTAGTTTAATCGCCACCATCGATCTAAATAGAATTAATATAAAGGATGTTTAGAATTAATGGCGCCAAACAGTGAAAATGTTCTTTTTTTTCCTGTTTACTCTTTAGCTCCACGACTAAATTTGCCCGTTTCATATTCCTTTCTGCGCAGCTATTTGTTTAAAAAAATATATACCGTATTTTTCGGACCAAAGGGCGCACTGCCGATGAGCAGTCAGGTCTGTTTTCGTACAAAATGCGGATTATAAAGCGCCAGATTATGAGGCGCATTAAAGGGGTCATATTAAGATTTTTTTTTTCTACATTTAAAACACTTTTTTGTGGTCTACATAACATGTAATGGTGGTTCTTTAGTAAAATGTTGCATAGATTGTTTTACAGACCATATTCGAGCCACCTTCTGACCATCTCTTAAGGATGCGCCATTTTGTGGAAGGTCTTATTTACGTGGCTCACCTTCGACAGCGTCTTCTCCCCATCATCTTTGTTGTTGTACTTTGTTGTTTTAGCACTTCCAAAGCGAGTCTACTGACAGACATACGTTAGAACAGTACGCTACTTTATATTAGAAATGGCAACGGTGAAGGATGAATGACCCGCAATAGGAGGATAGAGAAAAAAGAGCTACATCGTCAACTACGGTGGCAGGCCCTCGCATTGCATTTTGGGTAAAGCTTTACCATATATGGATAATTCCCTGACATCAATTAAACAGTTGTCCTGCAGTCCACATGAATCTCTTATGTGTGACTGACTTTTACTGGTCACACTTATCATTATTATCATGTACCAAATAAAATGTGTTTCAAGGTCAGTAAGCACAACTAGAATAATTACGTAGATTAGGCGCACCAGGTTATAAAGCGCACTGTCGCTTTTTGAGAAAATGATAGAGTTTTAAGTACGCCTTAAAGTCCGAAAAATACAGTATACATAATTTGCCAACTATTCATTTTATCTGCTGGTCGAATGTTGTAGCTTTTTAAGTCCAGTAAATGTTGGATCACCGTTATGAAACACCAACACAGTATCAGTGCAGTGTCAATGCAAGTCTTGAGTGTGCCACACGCTCAATGTGGCGTCATTTACCCAGCACTACTTTTGTGTCTCAAATTTGATGTCAACCAGGACTTGATGTTTACTACTAATAATAATAATAGGGATCCTTGCCGGGATGTGGGTTTAGATCAGGGGTTGTCGCCGTGGTCTGTGAAGCCCTTTGAGGCACTTGTGATGAAGGGCTATATAAATGAATTGTGATTGATAGAATGATTGATTGAATGATTTCACAGGTTCCACTGTTCGACTAAATTTTGTGGTAGAAAGCGATATTTCTACTGTGTATTGCAACGCATGAAGCCCCTTTTGTTTTGCCACCTGCTAACGTCATGACCCCTTAGGTAAACCTCGCGGTCGCCAGCCCAAGATGCCCAAGCACGCGGTGGATAGCGGCGGCGTCATCAACATCAGCGACGACAGCAGCACGGACTCTGACGGCATGGACACAGACTCTAACTCCTCGCCGGACTCGCTGCTGGACAATGATGATGTCATCTTTGTCAACCACACTAGCTGCCAGACTGGTTAGTAGTTTTTGTTGCTAAGTTTTGTTGTTGCACATCAACATGGCTGACGATTGTCCTTGTGCATCTCCAGTCAGGATAGAAGAGATGAAGCTGAGTCTCCTCAACAAGATAGCACAGCTGGGAAAAGAACTACCTCTAAATACCCTGGACGAGCTTATTGATAAGTTTGGGGGGCCGGACAAAGTCTCAGAGGTGCAAGTCTGAAACATACAGCAACATTTTTAGTTTTCTGATTAATTAAACGCTAATGCCTTATCCACCTTGCATCAGATGACGGGTCGTAAGGGTCGTGTGGTGCGGCGCCCTGACGGCAGTGTCCGCTACGAGTCGCGTGCCGAGCAGGGTCTCACCATCGATCACATCAACATCAAAGAGAAAGATCGCTTCATGGGCGCAGAGAAGGTGAGTAATGCCTGCTACTTCGCCCTTAAAAGACACCTTTTGTCCTGTGTTGCTGTTCTGTTTAAACAACACGGAATGGAGGTACGTAACTGAAGCAGCAATTTTGGAGGTAGTATCAGTGCCCAATAGAGCTTGTAACCGCTTGTAACAGTGATCATTAAATCTGAAAATGTTGTATTCAATTTACTGTGTCGCTGCTCTGTGCAAAAAGCACCCACACTGAATAAGGTGACAACATAGTAGAGTAGCTGAAGAGATAGGGGAAGGAGCTTGGTCCTCCTATCGGAGTTTAGAGTAGAGTCGCTGCTTCTTCACTTTGAGCGTAGCCAGTTAAGGTGTGTAAGGCATCTCTTTCAGATGCCTCTGGAAGCCTCCCTCAGCTGGGAGGAGGGCGAGACCTACTAGAGCAGTCTTGGGCCAAATTTCGAGAAACAAATGTGTCTGGGGGGAGGCCCTATATCTGATTTTTAGGAACACTAATACATAACCTCACAATAATGTCTGATTGAAAGCTAAAAACTTTATGACAGACCGCCTTAAAAAATTAAATAGAATTTTAAGTTGTTTTACTGAATGAGACACCCAGAATGTACATGAACATAAAGAATGTGGGATTTACATTATTAACTATGAACGATAAAACACTGAATATTGACAACATATGAACGTCACACCTCTTCTCGATTGACATATTTTACAATCGAGCGTAAGGCATCAACTTACCGTATTTTTCGGATTATAAGTCGCAGTTTTTTTCATAGTTTGGCCGGAGGTGCGACATATACTCCGGAGCGACTTATGTGTGAAATTATTAACACATTACCGTAAAATATCAAATAATATTATTGATCTCATTCGCGTAAGAGACGAAGCAAATGGCAGCCATCATCACACCCACGTCAGCAATCGTCACTCACACGTCAACCAATAAGAAATCGGCGGGGAAGGGTCATGGCAGAAGTGCATTGCGGGTCATGGGATGCTAACTGCTATACGCTACTGCCGTAGCTATTAAAATGGATCACATCAACATTGGCGGTAACTTATAAAAACTGAGAAGGACTGAACTAAAATGGCACCGAAAAGGAAATTATATACTGCAGATTACAAGCTGGACGTAATGAAATATGCAGCTGAGAACAGCGATTGAGCAGCAGAAAGAAAGGACATACCAGAGGCGACACCGGGGAGGAAGATTTCATCGGATTTAGCAATCGGGAGTGACAGATTGTTTGGTAAACGTATAGCATGTTCTATATGTTATAGTTATTTGAATGACTCTTGCCATGATTTGTTGCGTAACATACCAGGCACTTTCTCAGTTGGTTATTTGTGCGTCATATAACGTACACTTATTCAGCCTGTTGTTCACTATTCTTTATTTATTTTAAATTGCCTTTCAAATGTCTAATCTTGGTGTTGGATTTTATCAAATAAATTTCCCCCAAAAATGGGACTTCTACTCCAGTGCGACGTATATATGTTTTTTTACTTTTTTATTGTGCATTTTCGGCCGGTGCGACGTATATACTCCGGAGCGAAATATAGTCCGAAAAATATGGTAGATTACCATAGTAACTAGTATATCATGCAAAAGCGCAGATTCCGACCATTGAAATACTTACGGTAATTTGAAAACATCACTGCACATCATAATGGCAGCTACAGTTTCCATCTTAAAGATCTAAAAAATTATTTGGGAATGTCCGGCGGGCCAGATTGAAAAGCTTAATGGGCTTTAATTTGCCCAGGTCTGTACTAGAGCATGCTCAAAGGATTATGTCTCGCAGTTGCAACTGGCCAAGGAAAACTGGAAAAAGTGGCCAGAGCCTGGGCTTTCCTATTGAGACTACCACCCCCAGAACAACAGCTACCTGGATAAGAAAATGGATGAATGGGATGTCAGAGTTGACACCTAAATTCGCAGGCTTCAAATGTGGTATCAAAGGCGTAACGTAGGTTGCACAGCGGCAGTGTGAAAGGGTATCGAGACTCACTCTGTTGTTTTTAAATTGAATGCAATTATTGATATTCTATCCCCAAGTATTATAGACAGAACTTGAACATATATCTAATTACAATTGTTGTAAGATGTCGCTGTATGAAAGAGCACACCTACACAGAAATGTCTTCCTTTGTTGGGTTCACCTCAAACGGGGAACACCCTAATTTGCTTGCAGAGGCGCAAGAATGAAAGGAGTTTTCTGCCATTCTGTATCCAGAGGGTGTTAAGTTTAGCCCCCGATTAAATTTTGTTGTGTTGAGTTTGTTGCTATAGGAAACAATTACAAGTGAAACTCAAAAAATTTGAATATCATGCAAAGGTGTGTTTATTCCAGCAAGGTGAAAAATAATACATGATATATAGCCTCATAACATGCAACTCGTTATATTTTAAGCCTTCTTTTTATATAATAGTGATGATTATGGCTTACAGTTTATGAAAACCTTGACTTGAAAATCTCAGAAAATTTGGGGTTTTCAAAACTGTAAGCTGTGATCATCAAAATAAAAACAAATAAAGGCTTGACGTATGAGTTTATATCACATATTAGTTTCACAATTGAAGTTGTATTGCTGACATGAATGAACTTTTGCACAATGTTCAAAATTGTTTGAGTTTCACCTGTATTTTAAAATGCATGTAATGATCAGGCACATCATGGTTTCACTGTGTGAAGCACACATAGTTCAGGCAATATCTTGCTTCACTGCATTTTGTTTGAAAGCCAAAGAAATACAAAAAAAACATTGGAGGCTAACCCCGTAGCTTTCTAGCTTGTATGTGCTAGTTTCTTGGAAACCTTATTTTGTTAACGCAGGTAGGGGGGAGCAGCACTTTTATTGTGAAGACAGGAACTGTGCGGTCGTTCTTTACACATTTGACGGCAAGTGTTTGGCAATTGCCGGTCGATTTTTCTTCATACTAAGCTCACACCAGCCAGCAGCCATCTCACAAGACTCTCGGTTGCCGTGTGTGTCAATCAAGTTACGGATGTGACGTTATGGAGAAGCTTGATAGTAGGTTATTTTTAGGTCCATTTTTTTAAAGCCTTGCGATCGACTTACACTTACACAATCGTCCGGTAGATCGCGATCGACCCAATGAGCACTCCCGCTTTAGATTTAGACTTAGACTTACTTTTATTGTCATTAAAATTTGAACTTTACAGTACAGATAAGAACAAATTTTTGTTGCATTAGCTCGTTGTAGTGCAGGATAAAAGAGCAATAAGGTCTGTTGTCTGCTGGTTTACTGTCTTCTCGTACACAACATAATGCAATTTTTCTTTCAACCCCCCCAGCTGGTCGCCATCATCTCCGAGGCAGCCAGCTCTGGAATTTCCTTGCAGGCTGACAAGCGAGTGAGGAACCAGAAGCGCCGGGTACATATGACCTTGGAACTGCCATGGAGTGCCGACAGGGCCATTCAGCAGTTTGGTAAGTTCTGACATTCTGCACATTTTCCTGCAATGCAGGGTATCATGAACAGTGGGAACATTGAATTTGCAATTTAAAATTTCTCATGGCATGGATCCCAGGCGTCCGCTATTTAGTGAAGTGTGAAGTGAAATATATTTATATAGCGCTTTTCTCTAGTGACTCAAAGCGCTTTTACATAGTGAAACCCAATATCTAAGTTACATTTAAACCAGTGTGGGTGGCACTGGGAGCAGGTGGGTAAAGTGTCTTGCCCAAGGACACAACGGCAGTGACTAGGATGGAAGCGGGGATCGAACCTGGAACTCTCAAGTTGCTGGCACGGCCACTCTACCAACTGAGCTATACCGCCCCAATTAGCGGAATTCCGCTAATCTTTAAGCAAAAGTAGTGTTTTTGGGGGGGGTTTTTTTCCTTATAATACCGCTAAAACAATGCGCATTAATTGAGTCGAGTTGCTTATGTCTGTTTTGGTCAGTGTCTGTTGCTTCCGTTGACATTTGGGAACGCTATAAAACAAGATTGATTGGCAACACTAAATTGACCCTAGTGTGTGAATGTTGTCTGTCTATCTGTGTTGGCCCTGCGATGAGGTTGCGACTTGTCCAGGGTGTACCCCGCCTTCTGCCCAAATGCAGCTGAGATAGGCTCCAGCACCCCCCGCGACCCCGTAATGGACAAGCGGTAGAAAATGGTTGGATGGATGGCTAAAACAAGATAACAAAAATGGCAGCGGCCTTGCTGTGTTTTTGCTAGAAAATGTGTCCTAAACATCTTTGCATTTTTAGGTACTTGTGTATGTAAGGCGTTAATATAGATTGTGTAGAATTGGTAAATATTGTGTAGTGATTTTGTTCTGAAATAATACATACGTGTTCCGTGTAATTGCTCGCTCTAGCGAGCTCACGATTTTGTCAACATGTCATGGAAGAAAAATATCCTCCATAAGAGAGATAGCGGAACGGTGTCTGGGTTGGGTGCGAGGATAAATAATTTTTAAAATTGATCGTAGTTAGAAAAATAAGTCAACGGATGCCCGCTTTCAGAATTAATTTTCAAGCACACAGATCAGGGGAACAGTCTTTGTGATGGGAAAGTGATCAACCATGGTGGCCAAGGTTGGTTGTCATTGCGAGGGAACTTAACATGCAGAGACGAAAATATTTAAAAAATAAAACAACATTTTCATAAGTAAGTAATAATATGGCATATTGCTATTGACCAGTAGATATTATGTCTCGTGATTTTAATTATGATTTAAAATACTAAACCTACTAACTTGTACGAGATGTACTTCTGCATGGCCAAAGTTGCCTAAAAAGCACTATAAAGTATAATTATGAATATTTTAAGATTACATGTAATAAAAAAAGCTTCATGTTAAAATTGGGGCAGCACGGTGGTACAGGGGTTAGTGCATGTGCCTCACAAAACGAAGGTCCTGAGTAGTCCTGAGTTCAATCCCAGGCTCGGGATCTTTCTGTGTGGAGTTTGCATGTTCCCCCCTTGACTGCGTGGGTTCCCTCCGGGTACTCTGGCTTCCTCCCACCGCCAAAAACATGCACCTGGGGATAGGTTGATTGGCAACACTAAATTGGCCCTAGTGTGTGAATGTGAGTGGGAATGTTGTCTGTCTATCTGTGTTGGCCCTGTGATGAGGTGACTTGTCCAGGGTGGACCCCGCCTTCTGCCCGAATGCAGCTGAGATAAGCTCCAGCACCCCCCGCGACCCCAAAAGGGACAAGCGGTAGAAAATGGATGGATGGATGGATGATAAAATTGAACAAAGCAGTAGCATGAATGCAATCATTCATCCATTAATTCACGAAGTGACTCACTATGAGTTGAACATAATACAGTATTTCAGTTTTTACAATTACAATATTTGTTATCATAATTATGTCATTATTCTTAAATGTATTTGGAACTTCAAATTGATATTTTTATACATGTAACCTAACCCTAGGGCTATTATATTTGAATTAAATGCCCCCTGAACTCTCAAAAGGGCCCCATTTTTCAATGCTAATTTTATTTGATCTAACTGGGATCCCTGTCATGGGCGCTTCTTTTAATTAGTCAAATGGAATGTTCCTCCCTTTTCCCTTTGTGAATCATTTTCTATGTTTATGTTGAATGTATCCTGATGAGTCTCTTATGATTTCATTATGTTAACAGCTCAATTAATTATTTCCATTAGCAGCACTTGTGTCTGCGTGCTTGCCTGGAACAAATAGCGAGCTTGTTGAAGAAAATAGATCTTTGTCTGGTGTAATGTCATCTGATGATGCTGATTTTATCATGTCACCACCCTACTGTTGCGATCCGCTCTCATCCTTCATTATCATCGTGTCTGCTAAAGGCTGAAGCAGCTGGTTGTTAAAAACAGTCGGTGAGTCACCTCGTGCCTAACAGAATGTTGGGTTAACTGGAAATGATGCTGCAATTATTTGAATCCCAATGGACCCTTTTCCACCAAAAAGGTCAGGACTTTTTGAGTTTGTGGAACCTTTCATTTCTGTAGACCTGTGTGGTTTGTGTTTCCACCACATTTTCACAGTTCAAGGTAGTTTATACAATTCACTCTGATGACGTTTATGCCAATTTAAATAAACAGACAATACTGGGTCATCTTTATTTTACTTAAGTGTAAGTAAATAAAACATTCTAACAAGATACAAAACGATATGATTTTAAAACAAAGTGTACGGAATTTTACTTACAAAGTCAGGCTTTTGTCCAGTGTCCAACAGTCATAAAGTGGTCCCCTCAGTAAACGATGACTTCATGAGAGTCAGGCGAGTCCTTATGATTCATTTCCGCTGTAAATAACAATATATAAATAATAAACGTCAGTGTTTATATCACAACAACAACTTTAACTTTAACACAAACACATCCGATTTAGCGTTGGCCTGTTAGCATCAGCATTTGGTCACTCTGGTTGAGGCTAATAACTACACAAATAGCGTGTCACTGACCACTGTTACTCCATGTAAGAAAGTAAATTGTTAATATTTGATGTGATTTACCTTCATTTTACTCGTTTACTGCTTCCACTATTTCACATGTATTTTCAAATGTTGCAGTCCCAGTGAACACCTGGAGTCGCTGCTTCAAAGACCAACTAAATACTTTAAATTCTTCTGTAATTACATTTGAAACAGTTTGTCCACTTTGCGTAGATTCGCGTACCAATACTAACTTTGTAAAAATGTGCTCCAACTGTGTTCAACCAATCAGCATTTGACAGCACAGCCCGCCTCTCAAAAGTTATTTCGGAACTTTGCGAAGTACCACTTTGCTATTAGGGACTAATGGTGCGTTCCATTAACATCAGAATTTGGAAGACGGAGGGAGTGACGTCACAGCCAACTTATGTGTGTTCAATTTACCAGGTCGGAAATCCAGATAGCCACATCCACAAAAGCTATTCTTGCCCCTGCTTTAGGTTGAATTTATAGAAAAATATGCACTCCTTCTGCAACCTTAAAACACGCTGGATGAAGTGGAAATAGAAATACGCTATTGCTAGTGATGTAGAACGTATAAAACACGGTAAAAAAAAAAGATTACAATTGACATTAAAGCAATATTACCATTAGAGATGTCCGATAATATCGGACTGACGATATTATCGGCCGATAAATGCTTTAAAATGTAATATCGGAAATTATCGGTATTGGTTTCAAAAAGTAAAATTTATGACTTTTTATAACGCCGCTGTGTACAAGGACGCGCCAATAAACCTTAAAGGCACTTATTTTGCGTGCCGGCCCAATCACATAATATCTATGGCTTTTCACACACACAAGTGAATGCAATGCATACTTGGTCACCAGCCATACAGGTCACACTGAGGGTGGCCGTATAAACAACTCCTCATGCTCTCTCAGGGAGAGCATGTCCCAAATTCCAAGCTGCTGTTTTGAGGCATGTTAAAAAAATAATGCACTTTGTGACTTCAATAATAAATATGGCAGTGCCATGTTGGCATTTTTTTCCATAACTTGAGTTGATTTATTTTGGAAAACCTTGTTACATTGTTTAATGCATCTAGCGGGGCATCACAACAAAATTAGGCATAATAATGTGTTAATTCCACGACTGTATATATCGGTATCGGTTGATATCGGAATCGGTAATTAAGAGTTGGACAATATCGGATATCGGCAAAAAAGCCATTATCGGACATCTCTAAAACACTGTATTTAAATAGTACATCTAATACAATTGGTTTACATGTATTTTGCATGTTGATTGGCTGGGAAAGGGCGGACGTAAGCGGAGAATGTGGAGAACATTCGGTTGAGTGATTGAAATGACGGAGTGAGATTGTTCTGTTTGTGTCTTATTTGTTTATTTCAGCGTCAACTGCGGCCAGTTCAGTAGTTTGATTTGTAACAACTTTCATTGAAAGCTGATAAACCTTTGATAATAATTTAAATACATGATTCTGCGGCATACCACGAGATGGCGCTCACCTACCACAGTTTCAAAATCACTGATTTAGGCATTATAGAAAGAAAATGGAGGCCAGAAAAGCCAAAGGTCATGTAAATTGATGTAAACATCCCAAATATATGTCCTCTAAATCAGGGGTTCTCAATCTTTTTGATCGAGGGGCCCAACTTTTCCACTCCAGAGGGAGTTGGGGCCCACTCAAATATCAATGCTGAATCTTAGTCTTAGTCTCAGTCCAGCCATACAGGTCACACTGAGGGTGGCCGTATAAACAACTCCTCATGCTCTCTCAGGGAGAGCATGTACCAAATTCCAAGCTGCTGTTTTGAGGCATGTTAAAAAAATAATGCACTTTGTGACTTCAATAATAAATATGGCAGTGCCATGTTGGCATTTTTTTCCATAACTTGAGTTGATTCTTTGAAGGAGGACTCTCCGACTTTCCGATTGGGAAATCCTTGGAGTGCGTTCCAGCTGACTAGGTATTTGGAAATCACGACTTCCAAGTACCGGGGTCGGCAACCCGCGGCCCTAGATGAGGCTCTTTAGTGCCGCCCTAGTGGCTCCCTGGAGCTTTTTCAAAAATGTATGAAAATATTTATTTTTTGCTTTAATATGATTTCTGTGGGCTGACAAACATGACACAAACCTTCCTAATTGTTAAAAATCCCGTTGTTTACTATAAACATGCTTCACTGATGGGTATTTGGCGAACACGGTTTACGCCTACTAATTTTGGCAGTCCTTGAACGCACCATAGTTTGTTTACATGTACAACTTTCTCAGACGTGTTTTATGCAGCTCCTTCTTTGTCTCATTTTGTCCAACAAACTTCTTATCTTGTGCGTGAATGCACAAAGGTGAGCTTTGTTGATGTTATTGACTTGTTGAAGTGCTAATTAGGCATATTTGGTCAGTGCAATGACCTCAAGCTAATCGATGCTAACATGCTATTTAAGCTGCAGGTACATATTGCATCACTATGCCTCGGTTGTAGGTATATTTGAGCTCATTGAATTTCCATTACTTATGTCCTCTGTGTATTTAATTTATTTTTGCATCTCACACTCTGAGAAACCTGCGTTTTATTAATGTTTTCCAATGTTGTAAAAATGTGTAGAAAAAAGATTACATTTCAACATTCAGCCTGCGACACATAGTCATTTTGATAGTAGGCTAATATAGCAAATATAGACGCTTACGTCATGTGTTGCCTTCATTATAACACTTCTTTAAGGTTTTACATTTTTTGCAGTTCTCGACAGATTTTTTTTTTGTATTTTTGGTCCAATATGGCTCTTTTAACATTTTGGGTTGTGAACCCCTGTTTTAGTACAAGTGAAACGCACCATAAAATAGTTACTGTGGAACTTTATTTACCTTGGTAGTTTTTAGTGGAAACGTAGGGGCGGTGTTTCATTTAAGTGGGAAAGTTCCTGTGGTGGAAAAGGGCCTAATAAGTTTTTTTGTTTCATGTTTTTCCAGGCCGTACCCATCGGTCCAATCAAGTGACGGCTCCAGAGTACATCTTCCTCATCTCGGAGCTCGCTGGGGAGAGACGTTTTGCCTCTATAGTGGCAAAGAGACTAGAGAGCCTGGTAAATATAACTAGTGTGTGCGTGTGCGTGTGCGTGTGCATGTGCATGATACACTGATGTGCCAAACTGCCATTTTTTCACTCTTTCTTTCAAGTGTGTCATGGAAAAATCCAACTCTTTTTCTATGTTGTCTTCATTGAGTCTACTATTGAGAGCAAAATTGTTTACTTTTGTTTGTTACTGTCATCTTGTCGCCTGTCCTTCCTGCGTTTTCCACCATCTTTTTTAAATTGAACCTAAAGGGTAGTCGACCTGTTTTCCCTCTATATTTCACAACCCATGGTCACTTGCCATATTCAGCGTTGCACAAGCTCAGTGATTCTCAAATTGTGGTACTGAGCTCCATCTAGTGGTACGCCAAAGACTCACTTGGATAGAATAAAATTCTGTGTTTTATTTCCATATTTTCAAACACATTGTTACTGTTAAAACTGTGTGTAATGTTAGACTGGCCAAAAATATTAGATGTACCGTATTGTCCGGATCACAGGGTGCACCGAAATATAAGGCGCACTGCCGATGAGCGGGTCTAGTCAGGTCTATTTTCATACAAAAGGCGCACCGCATTATAAGGCGCATTAAAGGGGTCATATTATATTTTTTTTTTTCTAAATGTAAAACACTTCCTTGTGGTCTATATAACATGTAATGGTGGTTCTTTGGTCAAAATGTTGCATAGATTATATTTTACAGATCATCTTCAAGCCGCTTTCTGACAGTCGCTTCAGGATACACCGTTTTGTGGGCGGTCTTATTTACGTGGCTCTCCTTCGGCAGCGTCTTCTCCCCGTCATCTTTGTTGTAGCGGTGTAGCGTGCAAGGACGGGAGTGGAAGAAGTGTCAAAAGATGGAGCTAGCTGTTTTAATGACATTCAGACTTTACTTCAATCAATAACAGAGCAGCATCTTCTCATCCGTGGCTCACTAGTGCAATAACAACGAAATGTGTCCCGTGAAAAAACTCTAATAACTAAAGTTCCTTGGGTGAATAATGTAAACTCCCTACACCAGTATGTTTTAGCGCTTTCATGGCGAGTTTACTGACAGATATAAGTAAGAACTTTACACTACTTTATATTACAAATGGCAACAGCGGAGGATGAATGTCCCATAACAAGAAGATAGAGAAAAAGAAGAAGCTTATCGACTACGTGTGGTGGACGCACGCACATTTTCAGAACTTATGCAGATCCCAAATACAGATCAGCAGGGACCAGAAGGTAAGAAAAGTTGCTTTTGCATTATATTGCGAAACAAAACACCAGATAATGTCTTACCTTATACACACACACCATAATAATACTTGTATGTTATAGCACAGTACAATCCATCAAGCGGTGCGGCTTCATAGCTTACCAAAGTCGTACTAAAACATTTTGATAGATTTTTGAGCGCCGTGTGTAATGTTCTATATTTTCAATGGAACATATAAAATGTTGGTGTTGTTTACTTGAGTCATATTGCAGTCTACACATATCTATTATGTGTGACTACCATCTACTGGTCACACTTATCATTTCACCATGTACCAAATAAAATAGCTTCGAGGTCAGTAAGTACAACCAGAATTATTCCGTACATTAGGCGCACCGGGTTATAAGGCGCACTGTAAATTTTTGAGAGAATGAAAGGATTTTAAGTGCGCCTTATAGTCCCCAAAATACGGTACTATGTTATGGTAAATGTTATGTATATTTAGGCCTTCTACGCTTTTGTATTTTAAGTGTTGGTCACTATGATGGTACTTGGAGAGTTAAGTGTTTTTTGAGGTGGTTCTTGGTGGAAAAAAATAGAGAACCATTGCACTAGCTATTTATTTCCAAAGTGACACAGCATTGACAGAAAAGGGCAAAGGGGGTGGAGGTATAGGTTTGTATGCAAGGATAGGCCTTTCCAGGAAGCCACAAGCCGTGTTTGCCAAGCGTGTTCGGTAATTCCATGGGTCACACGGTCCAGCGTTGCTCGCTAGCCTGCCTGCTCTGTCCATTAAGTGTTTATTCACTTGTAGCATTTTAACTCATCACTTACTGCCTTTGCATCCAGGTCTGCAGTGAAAACATATCCGCTAGTTGTTTATGTGGGCAGACAATATCCGTCTGGTACTGTTGACTGCTTTCACAACATTCCACCTTCACCTCCCACACGTTTGTATGTGGAAGGGAAAACAGACAAAAAAGGGCCTGTGGTCACACTTTAACTGGGATCATGTTTCTGTGGGTGCAAAACAACTAAATGCTACTTTTTTGTGTGTTTAAATGAGTTTGTCAAAGAGCATTTTCAGGGATTAAATCGCTTATACAAGACTTCAATGTTCCTTCTGCACGGCCACAATAATGTATTAAATTATTACAAAATATTACAATTTAACTTCTCTGAAAAATATGACAGGCCTGTTTATACTCACTATTCATTTTTTTGTGTATTAGTTTGATGAAAGAACTGCTATCTGTTTGTGTGGTGGGTTGCAGGGGCAGGGGGAGATGATGTCATTCTCTACTTTGCATAATTGGCAACTAATGGACACAGTGGGGGAGACAAAAAGTGATTTAAAAAAATAAACAAACATGAAAATATACAGTACAGGCCAAAAGTTTGGACACACCTTCTCATTCAATGTGTTTTCTTTATTTTCATGACTATTTACATTGTAGATGGTCACTGAAGGCTTCAAAACTATAACAACTATGAAGTGAAAACCATTTCAGGTGACTACCTCTTGAAGCTCATCGAGAGAATGCCAAGAGTGTGCAAAGCAGTAATCAGAACAAAGGTTGGCTATTTTGAAGAAACTAGAATATAAAAAATATTATCAGTTATTTCACCTTTTTTTTGTTAAGTACATAACTCCACACCACGGTTTTGATGCCTTCAGTGACAATCTACAATGTAAATCGTCATGAAAATAAAGAAAACCCATTGAATGAGAAGCTGTGTCCAAACTTTGGGCCTGTACTATATATGGTATTAAGGCTGTCTAAATTAACGCGTTAACACGTGTTTAATCAAAAATAAATATTGCAATAATAATGTATAAACATAAATTATAACACATATATTTATTTTGACCGCACATGCTCCTCTACCTTAACAGTGTATGGCTACCTGAATGGCGGCGGTGGTTGCTATACGGTCAGTGATCAGATCAAAGAATACGCCAGTGCAAAGATGAGTGACAAAACTTCGACTAGTGTGCTCAGTGGCACATTTTGCTTCATTTCACCCCAAGGGGGACATCAGATTCAAGTAAATCAGTCCAAACAAATGTGTATCACATTCTCACAATAAAATTCCATTTGTGTGAAAATGTTTTTTTTTTTTTTTTTTAAGTTAATTGAAATTATGCCAGCAAGTAATTTATGATGACTAATCAAAATTCAAACATGTGATTAATCCGATTTAGAAATTAATAATTTGAAAGCAAATACAAGTCATAATTTTTTCTGTCACAACCATGTGAATGTCTTTCGGTGGGTGAAGGACTCACATCAACACCCGCTGCTCATTGAAAGGAGCATTGGTGTTTTCATGTCAGTATCCACTGAGATCAAGAAAGACATTTGTCACTAGTCGCTTTTTTGAAAAATAGTTTCTATAGTCCTCTGAATAGTCTAATACAGGGGTCTTCAGCGGTTTCCAGGCCAAGAACCCCTGAACTGATGGAGAGATGGAGTGGGGACCTCTAATTTTATATCTTGTATGAAATTTGTTTTGATACAGGTACATTTATTCTACAATACTAAGATATTCAAAGAATATTGAATAGTGCTGCTAATCGTTAACTTGCAACTAGAGTACTAAAAGCTAGCTATCTTAAATGCTAAGATTGGTATATTAATACAGTATAATTGTTTATTATTTTTTAATTTCAAACCTGCAAGGTACAGTGAGTACAAAATACAGGAAAAACATGCACTCTCCAAAAAACTTAATAAAACAAAAATAAAGAGGTGCACGGCTAAAAGAAAAAGCTAGGCCAGCAACACTTGTGTCCTTCTAATAATTTTAATACAAACTGCGCAGGCGCTACCAAACAAAGACCGGTCTCTACAATGTCTTCGTCAGTGTGCAATTTTCAACAGGAAGTTATACACTTAAATAGTCACAGCAGTGGTCAATCAATTGACATAATAAAAAACCAAGAACAACTTCAAAAATGAAAGTGCACAAATAATAGACAAAATAGTAAAGTGTACAAAATAAATCTAAGACTCAGTACAGTATCATAGGAAAATAAATAAAGCAATAAGAAAATGTGTGGGCAACCATTATAATAAAAGGAGACATAGCTCTCAGCACAGTGAAAACACTAAATAAAGTGCTAGAATAGCTATAGCGCCCTCTATATATTATGTAATACAAATAAAGTAGCAACATGAAACACCAACCTGAAGCCCTACATCAAACCACAAAAAATCTATATGAAATACATGATGTGCATATAGACAACTTCATGTAAAACCATTATAGAAAACATCCCAAAAGCAACTCCTCGTTCATCCCTTTAGGGTACTCCGTTTGTAACGTGTGTATCCAAAATGTTTCACGTTGTAGTACAACTTTTTCTCTATCTTCCCCCGTACTGTTGTTTGCAAACCAATGTTAATGTGTTTAAAGACTGTGGAAGTCTTGCGCTTCCGGGTTCTTCGGACCACCAATCACGGACATGACAGCTGCGTTCATGGTTCTGAACAATGATTTATTTTTCATTATGAGTCTCTTTGTGTGTTTTTCAGCCATCGTATATTATGGCCGTCTCGCTCTCGCTCGCCTTCCAAATCTCCCTCTCCTTCCAGGCTGCTCCCTTTAACAGAGCGACAGGTGATTAGATAAACACTCCCAGGTGGGTCATCTACGCACCTGTCGCTGATCTCGAAGCCGGTCCTGGCACACCCCGCTTCACTGCAGGTCTGCAGGCCACACACACACACCCCCCCCCCCCCCACAAAGACATTTACATTTGTGGGAAAAAATGCAGGTGTAATATAAATATTTTCTTTTAGAAAAAGTCTCATCAACCCAAAATCTCAAGGCCACCATGCAGTACATCTGTTGACCCCCAGGGGTCGCAGTTCCCCTGTTGAAGACTTCTGCTCTAATATATAAATATTACTGATGCTTAGACAGATATATTTTGTTAATGAGCGAGGGCAAACAGGTTGTGAAGGTCCAAATTTGTCTGTAGGGGACCACCACAAATAAATGAATGTGAGGAAGACACTTTGATCACAAAATGCTTGTCTCTCTGCAGGGTGCATTAACTCATGGAGACAGAAGAGCCACAGAGTCCAGAGACCTGAGCAAATACAATTTTGAGAACAAGGTAGGATAATGGATGCCTGGAAGTTATACCATTACATGATGCTGAATGACCTTTGTAGTCCTAAATTGTAATCTGAGTTCATCTGTTCCAGTGTCAAACTGTTGCCATCACAAAACTTTTCACTTTTGAAGCGTTTCTTTGCATTTTATTTTTCTTCACTTTTAAAGATCGCATTGCCATCCTAATCCTCACAGTTTATTGTTGATATAATACAGCGATTTTACCTGTCCGTCTGTGTTCCTCCTTGCAGTACGGTACTAAGGCTCTGGATAAAATCACTAAAGCAATCCTTGGTCACATAGAGAACAAGGTGCCTGCACCAAAAGATTATCCCGGAGGTGACGCCATGTTCTTCAGAGGTATGAGTAAACTGATGGTGTGCGCCTAAAAGAGAGTACAAAGTGAACTTACGTTTTTAACCGGTCTTTGTTAGATATGAAAGAGGGAATGATGGATGTGGGCATCTTCTGTAGGGAGCAACGCTTTGGCATTAGTACAGAGAAAGGTAAGTTGTTTATGCTGGATCAAACCTGCAGTACCTGGATTTGTCAACACAGGTGAGCTTATGTAAAAATATTGTTTGAAATTCTAGACTGTAGCATCACCAAGTTCCTAAATCGCATCCTGGGCCTGGAAGTGCACAAGCAGAACCATCTTTTCCAGTACTTCACCGACAATTTTGACTACCTAATCGAGAAGGACAAGAAGGAGGGCAAATATGACATGGGCATCTTAGGTACTGAGTTTAACTGCACTGTATGTAATGGCTGTAACACAACACTGACATTCTTTTGTGCGGCTTACAGATCTGGCTCCAGGTAACGATGAGATTTACGAGGAAAAGCAGGAAACCTTTTTGACAGTCGGAAACCCTCAGGATGGACAGGTGGTCCTTTACAAGGTAGGACCCTATATCATTAGGAGAGGTGTACTATCTTAAAAGGGGAACTGCAATTATTTTGGAATTTTTCTATCGCTGACAATAATTTTGAGAGACAAGAAGACATTTTTATTTTTTTTTAATGTTCTCTAACTCATGAATAAAAGTTTGCGACTTCAAGTTCGCAGCTTCTCACAGGCAGTCAAACACTGGCTTTTAGTCCACCAGTCCTGCTCACATTAACAATACCAGGCAGGTAGTTGACCATCAGATGATACCCGGGCAGGAGCAGTGTGTTGACCACCAGAGTACCATTCCAATCTTGTAACATCGCAAACTTTTTTACATATGCAGTACCAATGGGGTATATGGCTATTGAATGATACCTTTATAGGTGCCATCTGATGGCTACTGCACTGTATGTGGACTTTGATAAAAACTGCTGCACTTTATATACTTCTGCACTTTAAATGAAACTGCTAAAAAACTGTAACATGACCGCCCACTGATTTGTAACTCACATACCCTCTATGTATTGTACTTGTATTTTAAATTGCCTATCATTATGTAATTTCAATATTGTTGTGTATTTTCAATCCTGTGTCATTTTAATTGTGGATGTTAGATGCGCCATAAAAGGACTACAGATGGAAATTAGCATGGTGCTAAATCTGGTGCAGCCATCTTCTTAATGTAACTGCTAGGGGTGTATCGGTACACAAACATTTTGGTTCGGTACGTACCTCGGTTTAGAGGTCACGGTTCGGTTCATTTTCGGTACAGTAAGAAAACAACAAAATATACATTTTTGGGTTATTTATTTACCAAATTTGCAAAATCTTCCACCAAAAATATTTTTCAAAGTGGAATATTTGATGTGAAGTAATCGGAACCTTGGATAGGTCAATAATTCATAATAACATCGATTTTGATTCAATATTATGTTTTGAGCAATGACAGTTTGAAAGAAAAAAAAACAGCTTTGTTTTTTTTAGTCAACATTGCAACTTTTTCTAAATTACATTTAACCTTTAAGCTTTTTTATTTCACTTTTGTTATGTTTTTGTTTATTTTAATAGTATTTGTAGAATGTGCCGTGGGCCTTTAAAACATTAGCTGTGGGCCGCAAATGGCCTCCGGGGCACACTTTTGACACCCCTGCTATAGATAATAAAAAATTAAATCTGAAATCTATGGATAAAAAGCAGAGCCTGGCGACGCATGCGCGTTTATTATAACTCTCTCGCTCTCTCTGTCTCTGCCCCTCCCTCACGAATGCTGCTGCGCGCACAATTTGTTTTGTTTTTAACCCCTTTTTAACCCTGAACGTACATTGAAAATACACGCAACCCTAACTCAAAATGCCGGACATTTGAGGCATTTAAGAAACTCCGCCCTGACAGCTCCGCAAAAGAGGACATGTCCGGTGAAAAGAGGATGTATGGTCAGTCTATAGTAGCCCGTTAGCTGCTAGCATGCCGTGTGTTGTGCCTCGGTGTGCATTGTTTACACAACGTGCGTTACGCTACTTAATATGTCCGTGTGGAAACTCGTTCGGTACACCTCCGAACCGAACCGGAACCCCCGTACCGAAACGGTTCAATACAAATACACGTACCATTACACCCCTAGTAACTGCACATTGTCCTTCAAATAAACAAATACAAAATACTCTATCGCAGATATTTTTAAAGCATATTCAATGCATTTCTGACCTAAATTAAGCATTTCAAGCATAAAAATGTCAAAATTAACTAAAAATATTAACACTACGGTTCTATTTAGCAACAAGATGAGACCAGGGCTCCTAAAGTCAGTACATTATATGTTAATTTTCTGTTATTTTGTGTACTGTATTAGATTAAAATAGTGTAAAGGTGACTATGTGGGTGTTGTTTCATGTCGAGAGAGCTCTCATAATGTAAAAAAAATCCTATTTACAAGGTTGCAAACAGGTAAGTGTACAAGGTTATGCATTTATTAAAGGTTATAATTGATAGTTCTTAAGTCATGGAAATTAATTTACCATGGTCAGGGCCGAAAGCAATTAACATCAATAAACAAGGGACGACTATGCATTTGTTTTTGAATTAACGCTTATTTTATCTAAAAAAAAATAATAATAATAATAATAATAATAACAATGCATTTAAGTCAATGTTATCAATTATGTGATAATCTTATCCCAAATATTCCACTAAGCGCCTCATGTTTGTAAACTATTTCAGAAATTGTGTATTTCCCGTTGAAAAAAATTTGACAAAAAGTGCATTATAACACAGAAAATACATTTCTATTTACAATTACGCATGAAGTTGTTTTAAAGAGCTTGTTCTTACACCCTCATGAGAAGTACCATCAGCTTTAGTGTCATCATGATTGTCCCTGTAGATCAGCGTGGACAGAGGTATGCCTTGGGATGAAGCCTACAACAGGTTTTTGAATCTCTCCGGTACTGATGAGGGCTTCTACTTGTCCCATAAGGTGAGCTCATTTCATAATAACAGAGGAAAGGAGTTACATGCAAGACAAATTTAACCACTTGCTCTTCCTTTCTAGCTTCGAGGTAACCAACCGTGTGTGCTGCTAGCTGAGCAAGGGAGAGGCAAGAACTTCATCGTGTACAAGCCCAACATCGGCAAGCAGACTCACCCCGAGAGCCTTGATAACCTGCAGCAACGCTATCGAAAGGTGACGCCTTGGCCTTGTTTTACTTAATTTATTGCATGTTACCTGTAGCGTGTTAGGGCACCATGCGCTACTGGACGTTGTTTTAATGACATATTTCACAGCAGTTGTTTATACACAATAGGGTTGTGTGATATACTGGTATTAGTATAGTACCGTGATACTAATGAATCATATTCGGTACTATACCGCCTCTAAAAAGTACTGGTCCACCCTCCCTCCCTTTTTACATCGATATTTTTAAGCATCACAAAATCTTTTTAAAATTTTTTTATTTATATTATGTTTATAAACTCAGGAGATATGTCCCTGGACCCATGATGACTTAAATTATGACCATTGTATGATCCTGTAACTACTTGGTATCAGATCGATACCCAAATTTGTGGTATAATCCAAAAGTAATGTAAAGTATCAAACAACAGAAGAATAAGTGGTTATTACAATTTAACAGAAGTGTAGATAGAACATGTTAAAAGAGAAAGTAAGCAGATATGAACAGTAAATGAACAAGTAGATTAATATTTCATTTTCTACCACTTGTCCTTAATAATTTTGAAAAAATAATACAATGAGAAATGACACAATTTGTTACTGCATATGTCAGCAGCTAAATTAGAAGCCTTTGTTTGCTTACTTACTACTAAAAGACAAGTTGTCTCGTATGTTCCCAATTTTATTTAAGAACAAAATTGCAATAAGAAACATATGATGAATGTAGCGTAAGAATTTTTGTTAAAATAAAGCCAATAATGCCATTTTTGTGGTCCCCTTTATTTAGAAAAGTATCAAAATACATTTTGGTACCGGTACCAAAATATTGGTATCGGGACAACCCTAATGCACAATAACCCAACACATAGTAGGGCAGATACAGGTAAAATATAAAAAACACCCCCGCAACCCCGTAAGGGACAAGCGGTAGGAAATGGATGGATCACTAATCTTGTTAAAGTGGTAGCCAAGGAAGATTACAATTTTGTGAGGATTTGAATAAAAGTGCACATACAGGACAGGGTTTCCTTCTAAACTGACAATATACCTGTGACGGTGAGGGTTGGTTATGGGTGTGGTCACCATAACGTTATCGAGTAAATTGCATAATTTTCTATGATGATACGATTTTCTTTGACTCAAGGCTCAAAAAATGTATACGTACATTTTGAAACAAATTTGCTTTTATTAGTGAGTATTAAAATATATTTTTTTATCGTTTTGCCATATTTTCAATTGTTGCAGCTTTTTGTACAAGGTACTTTGTTGAGAATTCTTCAGGGGTTTACAGACTTGTCATGACTTTTTTCTTAAATAAAAAATAATTAGCAACAAATCTAGCATCTTCTTCTGGTGTTATTATAGAATACACTCGCGTTTAGAGACTGTACTTCTGTCCCTCGATGTCCCTAACGAAAGAAGAGAGCTGAAACGAGCATGACGTCACACTTCATTCACGCTGTTGCTCTAGTTGGACTTTGTCTTCTTTGTTCTCTTCATATTTGCACATTTTGTAGATGGCTGTCTGCCGGTGTATCTGCATTAT
This sequence comes from Entelurus aequoreus, assembly GCF_033978785.1. Lineage (NCBI taxonomy): Eukaryota > Metazoa > Chordata > Actinopteri > Syngnathiformes > Syngnathidae > Entelurus > Entelurus aequoreus. The sequence goes on from NC_084757.1 coordinate 18,692,244, forward strand.
ATATAAAATAATGTCCACATCACAGACATGCTGACAACACTCCAGACAATGGCGTGCGTTTTGATTACATCCGGTTTCTGTATCTTTTTCGGTGGTCAAGTTTTCCGTACACTTTGGTATCACTTGTCAATAGTACGCAAATAATTTACTATATATTAATTCATACTGTAACAATCAGCTTATGTTAATGTTTGTGTGGTTTGGATTTGATGTCAGTTTTTCCCATGTTTGCAAACACACCGTCCTTGCCTGAAAGGTGATTGGTGGAGAATGAGGAAGTTGAATTGTATTATATTTATATAGCGCTTTCCTCTAGTGACTGAAAGCACTTTACATAGTGAAACCCAATATCTAAGTTACATTTAAACCAGTGTGGGTGGCACTGGGAGCAGGTGGGTAAAGTTTCTTTCCCAAGGACACAACGGCAGTGACTAGGATGATAGGCACAATTACAATAAGTGCAGTTCCCCTTTAACAAAATTGTGTTATCAAAAATATTCCATTAAATCTTCTACCTTTTGTGTCATAATAGTTGACATCTGAAGCTTGAAAGTGGAGGATTCATGAGATGGATTTTAACTGAAGATGTTTTTTGTTTTTTTCTCCTTCCTTCTCCAGGCGACTCTCGAAGAGGCCAAGGACAACTGGGAGACCCAGTTCAGCTTCTCCTTGAAGAAATGTAGCCATGCCAACTGGTAACTAGGAGCACACACACACACACACACACACACTCCTTTGTGATTACTCTGGATGGCTCCATCCAATCAGGATGTTTAACATTAAAATCCTGTGATAGTTTATGTCAGGTGCCTAACCCCAAGGATTTAAAGACTTCCTTTAAAAACTAGTCATCGGGGAAAAACTTCCAACACTGTGTGCTCTTACATCATGTTACAAACTTAAGAAGAGGAATGATACAGAGTATTTGCGTTTGTGTTTGGTCCGTTAATCTGCCCAGATATGGGTTTATATCACAGGATGTCGGTAATATTTGTGAAGCCCTTTGAGGCACTTGTGATTAAGGGCTATACAAATCACATTTGATTGATTGATTTGGTTTCATCATGGCTCTATAACCCCCCTCTCTTCCAATAGGAATGGCAAATGTAAGAAAATTGAGGAAGGCCAGGAGTGTTTCCAGGGCATGCGTCTCCGCCAGTACCACATGCTGTGCGGCGCTCTGCTGCGTGTGTGGAAGCGGGTGTCCGATGTGGTGTCCGACATCACCAGCTCCAGTATCCTGCAGATCGTTCGCCTCAAAACAAAGCATCACAACAAGCAAGTCGGTCAGTATAAACACGAGAAACGAGCGTGTTACCGTAACTCACAACCCCATAACTTCTAGACATCAAGTGTTAGCATCACAAACTATTAAGCTACAGAGTCAATTGGAAGTGATGTTAAAAGCAACCACTATCCTTTCTTTTTTTTTACTTGCAAAAGATAGGTGCCAAATTGTGCCAAAAAATGGGGTGTCTGCCTTAATACGTATGTCACAACCACATTAGGTCTGCTGCACTCACTTCTTTAGCTTCTAACTTAATACAGGCTATGGTAGTGCTGGGCAATAAAACGATAACAATATATAGTACAGGCCAAAAGTTTGGACAGACCTTCACATTCAAGGGGTTTTCTTTATTTTCATGACTATTTACATTGTAGATTGTCACTGAAGGCATCAAAACTATGAATGAACACATGTGGAGTTATGTACTTAACAAAAAAAGGTTAAATAACTGAAAACATGTTTTATATTCTAGTAACTTCAAAACAGCCACCCTTTGCGCTGATTACTGCTTTGCACACTCTTGGCATTCTCTCGATGCGCTTCAAGAGGTAGTCACCTGAAAAGAGCTTCAAGCACACCTGTGAAGTGAAAGGCTGTATAAATAAAATTAACTTACTATAGTGATATATTACGGGTACATAAAAAGTTAAAGTACCAATGATAGTCACACACACACACTAGGTGTGGCGAAATTATTTTCTGCATTTGACCCGTCACCCTTAAACACCCCCTGGGAGGTGAGGGGAGCAGTGAGCAGCAGCGGTGACTGCGCCCGGGAATAATTTTTGGTGATTTAACCCCCAATTCCAACCCTTGAGGCTGAGTGTCAAGCAGGGAGGTAATGGGTCCCATTTTTATAGTCTTTGGTATGACTCGGCCGGGGTTTGAACTCACGACCTACCGACAGCCCTTTGAGACACTTGTGATTTAGGGCTATATAAATAAACATTGATTGATTGATTGATTGATTGATCTCAGGGCGGACACTCTAACCATGTACAATGATGTCTACAATATATCATATTTAAAATCAGAATCATGTTTTGTCTTTAAATAAGGTTTAAAACATGAGATAATGTCGTATATTGTATTATGTAAATTGTTATTCGTAAATGACGCTCTAGTCTTACACCCAGGTGCATGTAACTTACACAATAACAATGTAAAGTGCTTTGAGTCACGAGAGAAAAGCGCTATATATAATTCACATTTCACATATAAAGAAGAGTGGGCAAATTGACATTTGTAAATTAATATTGGCAGTATGTGTAAATATACAGTAATGGTTAATGGATATTGGAAAAAGTTGTACCATGTTCTTCAGTAGATCTGTCATGTTCAACCCCTGGTAAAAAAAAATACATCAAAAATAACCTTCTAATGTCTTCACATAATAGCAATGTAACATTTAAACAAGACAAAAATTTGTGATACATATCGTTATCGACTGATATGAATGAATATGAATTGGGATACGATTTTTTTTCTTCCATATCTCCAAGCTCCAGGCTACACTGACATGTTGCACAGACAATGTTTTGACATTTGACCTTACTCCTGATATTAACTCAAAACAATTCTTTAACCTCTTAAGGCCCAAGCTGTTTGTTTACATGCTTTTTTATTTCTCTTTGCTATTTGGGCTTATTGGACCTTAATTAGAATAAAAACTAAGAATCATCTTTTTATATGATGTACTTAGTCTATAAGTAACAAACCGTGTAGGGCTGGGCGATAAAACAATAACAATATATATCGCGATAGACATGTGATCAATATCAATAGAAAATGGGGTCGATAGAACGTTCGATAATTTCACTGAGTTCTTTAGAAAAAATAGGAAGAAAGGCAGAGCCGGAACCGCACGGCATTCTGGGGGGTGTAGGCAGATGAAGGGCTTTGGCCTCTCGACCTATCACGGCCGAGCCTGAACCGCAAGGCATTCTGGGAAATGCTAATAGGAAAAAAAAAAAAGCAACAACGGTTAGCTGACGACGAGGAGTGAAACCAAACGGGAATATGAGCGCGGCAGCACGAGAGGAAATTGTAAATAAAAAAGGAAACGTCACGTCACCAGTTTGGCAGTATTTTGGATTTTTTTAAATCCGATACGAATCAGAGTAATACTGTCTGCACACTTTGAAAGGTCGTCGTCCCGACCAAGTCTGGGAACACGACAAACTTATTTTACCACCTGAGCCGCTCTCACCCGCTGGAGTACAGCAGTATCAAACAGTCTGTTGTTGCCGCAGACAGTATTACTCGGCAGCAGTGCCATACGACACAAATTCAAAACGTTATAAAGAAATAACGGATGCAGTGGTGTATCAATTAGCGAATGACATGCTACCGCTCAGCATAGTTGAGAAGTCTGGGTACAAGAATCTCATACACGTGCTCGACCCCCGTTATGTTCTACCTGGCCGAAAGCACTTTTCCAAGACAGCTATTCCTAAGCTTTACACAATGTGCAGGGAATCCGTGGAAAAGGAGATACTGAAGTTGGTTTGATTTTCCCATAAATGACTGAAGAGAGTAACAGGTTTTTTTGTCACAGATGTTCAGACGCAAGTTTATTCCGATGTTTACAATATTCTGTAAGACATGTTTGTTTCTGCTTGCTTAATGTGACTGTTATTTATTTGCATATATTGTTACCAATATGGCTTTAAAGCCTGAGTTGTACACTACTCATTTCTTAATTACAATACTTTGCACATTTTGTTGGATTAAGCATTTATTTAATGTCAATATTTGCACATCGACCAGTATTTTCTTTTATCTGACTGTTTTTCATAATGCTGACCTCGTTCTAAAGGTTAAAGGTTATATTTAAAATAAAAGTATTTAAATTCAGCCTTTTTTCTCCTGGTCTTTATTTAGAATAGGGGTTTTTTTTTAATCAATAATTATCGATATCGACTGATATGAAACACTTATATCGTGATACATTTTTTAGTCATATCGCCCAGCCCTAAACAAACGTGTACTTCATGTTAGTGACATGCTAATTCTTATTTTTACACTTTTTTTTCCAAATTCCATTGTATGTTATACTCTTTTGACACCACCAGGTGGCAGTATAAGTGTCCACATAAGGGCCATAAGACCCCAATTCAGTAGTGTACACAATTTGGAAATAAGAACTAAAAGGTGCTGTCCACGCATGTGGCCACTAAGCCTTTAAAGGTTTTAAGTAGTAGCAAACATGGCTCCTCAGCTACGTGCCATGTTTCTTAACGTACTGTATGTTACTTATAATAATATTTCTCAGAAGGCGTCATACAAGTGTAGCCTTTTGAATGATGCCAGGATTATGTCAAGGCACCTTGTTTTTGTAAATGTCATTCTTCTGTTGACTGACGAGAGTTTAACAATGACTGTTCTAGGCATCAAGATCCCAGAGAACTGCGTGGCCCGAGTGCGTGAGGAGCTTTTACTAATGGACGAGGAGGTGAAAAAGCGGCGCAAGGAGAGGGAGAAAGCAGGCCCTGGAGCAGCGTCTGGCTGAGGAGCGCATGCGTAAAATGGAGCAGGAGAACAAGCACCTCCTGGCTAATCTATTTAGCCAGAAACCCGTGGCCAACCAGTCCCTGGCCCAGTCGCTCCTTCAGAGCCAGATCCTCAAACAAAAACTGAACCCGCTACAAAAGACACGGATGGCGAGCATCTCTCAGCTCCAGAGGATGCAGGTGGCCCACAACCAGGCCGCCTTGCAGCAGAGTCAAGGTCTACTGACTTTACATAGAAACCCCTCTCAAAGTCAGCAACTGACTCTGAACAGCTGGCCCAGCAAGTCCTCCAAGCAGGCCCTGCACAACACGGTCAGCCATAGCTCCAATTTCTCCCAGTTTTACCCCCAGTCATTTTTACATACGTTCCCCCAGCTGAAAAAACCCGCCCGTCCCCGTCCATCAGACCACACTCTCCACCGGTTTGTCCTCACAAAAGTCCCAGGACGAAATCCTCGACTTGACGTGAGCTCGCCGTCCCCTTTGCCGGACAGCACGGCGGAAAGCGGGTTGGGCCTGAACAACCTCGCGGGGCCCTCTGGGGCTTTCGTGGACGACTTCGGCCTGGAGTCACTTATCTCGCAGAACGCCCAGCAGCTCCCGCCGCCGCCGCCTCTGGTTCTGCAGCAGCCGCAGAACCTCAGCATGCTGGGCAACAACCACCAGGACCTTTTAGACCTATTTGACCTGCCCATCTCCCCCCAGATGCCCACGCAGAAAGCCAGCCCATCATCCTCCGCCTCGTCCAGCTCCTCCTCGATGTCCTCCACCTCCTCCCACGTCTCCCCCCTCGTGCAAACCTCCCCGCTCTTCTCCAACCCGCCTCCTTCCTCCTCCTCTTTGTTTGCCAACTCCTCTTCCCGCTTCTCCTCCAACTATCTCCTCCCCCAGTCAGACTCTCTCCCCCTTAACGGCCACTGCAGCTCCGGCGCTCTTGACGTGCGCGAGGCTCTGAACAGCATGCTGCAGGCGGGGCCGGACCGCAAGTCCGTCATTCACTACCGGCAGCAAGACTGAGAGTGGCTCATTATCACTCTTTAATGGCTTTTAAGCAGATTTTAACACTGCTGTTTCCCATCCAAAGTTGGACCCCTAAACCCCTCAGGACCTCCTAGTCACATCACTGCCTGTCCTGCTCCCAGTCTTCTCTTCCCGCCTCCTCTTGGTTGCTACGGTGACTACAAACGCCAGCACCAAAGTGTGTCCTCCACTGCTTAAAGGCAGCTGTAAACGTTAAACTCACATGAACAAAAAAAAAAAAAAAAACACTTGTTCATCCTCGCATAGAGTCCTTTAATAGACCCTTTTTCCACTCCCCTCATTTGACGAGGTATCGGACCTTGCTGGAAGCAAAACCTGAACACGTTTTAGCTCGACCCGAGACGCAAAAAGGTGACGAGGAACTGGAATACAAGAGGAAGAAATCTTAGCTGACAAACCGTGAAATGCCTCCGTTCCCCGACACGCTCCCTCTTGTTTGCGTCCACGTCCCCCCCTTCCCACCCCCCCGCCGCTCGTGTTAAAGGAAACGGGGAGCAGCAGTCTGCAAACAGTGCCTTCCGAGAAATCTATAAATGCAGTCTTTAAAACAAAAAATTCCATGTAGCCTAATGTATAGATTTGTATTTTAATTTAAATATATTTGTATTTAACTTTTTCGTCCCTTTTTGCGTTGTCCTTTTGTGTTACACTATGCTGGTAGCGGGTTCCAAAAGAGGCCTCCGTGAAGCCTTGACTGCGTGTGTGCGTGCGCGTGTGTGCGTGTGTCTGTGTGTGTGTTTGCCGAAAAAGTGCACGATACCGTGTAGCGTACAACAACACCAACAAGCGCGAACAGAACAGATAGCATCCAAATATATAACCCCCTTTTTTTAATAGACGAAATAACAGAGAGATTTCAACTCCTGGCGTGATTTGATTACCAATTCTCAGGAACGTCTCAAGTGCTTTTGGTGGTGGTGTTTTTTTTTTGTTTGTTTTATGTGTGTATTTCTGACCATCAATATAAACGTGTCTGTCATGAAATGACACTGAGACATTGAAACTGTTTTTTTTTTTTAATTGTCTTGATGTCTGGAAAGAAAACCCTGCAAGCAGAAACTTTGATTATTCGGTATTAAAGTCACTGCTTCTTCATCCATTTCATTACTTTCAAGTGTCATAACGCTAGCAGGTGCTCCAAATAGACACGCTGTATATTTGTGTGCATGTGCACGCCCCTAAAACCAAGTTATTTTGACTGATGTGGGCCCCCAGCACCCTTGAAAAGAGCTAGATAAGCACATGCACACGCATTATGTTTGTTCCATACCCTTTTTCTCGTCTATTTCGACCACCTTAACATTTTTCCTGGGGTGCATGTTGGCGAGTGCTTCCCTTATTTTCCATCAATTGCCCCTATTTTGAAACACAAATGTTGACAAGTATTTGTTCCTCTGGCCATTTATTTATTGATAATAACATAATAGAAATACACTAAAAGATTTCCAACAAGTCCAATTCCACATTACACCCGCTCCCTACATGAGCACATGCATGTGGCAACATTGACATGTTGTATAATTAAAATGATCACTCCTCTCGCCAGTTATCGATGATATCCGCCGCCTTGTACCCCAGAAGTAAACTCAGCTATTTGAAACAAGCCACAAAATTCAAAGCCTTTGACATGTTTGCTCACCACCGAGCGCAGGTGTGTTATTTTGGTAATGTGATTGCTCCTCCCACCAGTTAATGATAACCGGTACACTTGCTCATGCACACATTTCCGTGACATATATGTCATCTAATGAATCAGTTACATATGGTAACCAGTAGGGCCGTAAATCATCTTCTTCAATTTGATTCGATTCTTGGGGGTAACTATACGATTCAGAGTCAATTCTCAATTCAAACTAATTTTCGATTCAAAATCAATACTATTTTTTCAATAACATTGTGTGCCAGTTGTAGGACTAACTACATTCCTCCATTAAATAGACAAACAGTTATATTACTTCAAAGAAAACTATTTTTGTTTAACCAAATGCTACCCAAATATTTAATAAAGTCAAATACAAATAACAATAATAATAGAGTATCCTTCTCTTTTCTAAAGTAAACCTGTACAGCAGATAATATCATCTACATCAGCAATAGGATTTTCGTGTGTGGCTGGAAAGGACCTATATATATATATATATATATATATATATATATATATATATATATATATATATATATATATATATATATATATATATATATATATATATATATGTATATATTAGGTCAGGAAAAAACACAGAGGCTAATTCATCCCTACAAGCCTGTTTTGCAGGTTTCCCTGCTCTTCAGGGGAGTATATATATACATATATATATATATATATAATTTTATGGGGGAAAAAAAGAAATATATATATATTTTTTTTTTCTTCCTAAAATTATATATATATATATATATATATATATATATATATATATATATATATATATATATATATATATATATATATATATATATATATATATATATATATATATATAATATATTTTATTTTTTTTTCTTTCCTAAAATTATATATATATATATATATATATATATATATATATATATATTATAACTCCCCTGAAGGGCAGGGAAACCTGCAAAACAGGCTTGTAGGGATGAAATAGCCTCTGTGTTTTTTCCTGACCTAACATATATATATATATATATATATATATATATATATATATATATATATATAAACTACCAGCTTTCATCATAGGAAAAAAATTAACAACTCAAGCCACAAAGTCAAAGCCTTTGACACGTTGCAGCGCAAGTTATTGCATAACAGTTGTTTGCATAATAGGAAGAAAAAAAACTACACAGCTCAATCCACAAAGTCAAAGCGTTTGGCACGTTTGCTCACGAACAAGCATGGAATAAAGGTGTGTTTTATTGTTAATGTGATTGCTCCTCCCACCAGTTTTTTATGGTAACGACCGCCTTTGCAGAATAAATAAATAAATAAAAAAAGGACTCAAGCCACAAAGTCAAAGTGTTACACATGTTTGCTCACTAACGAGCACACAATAAAGATGTGTTATATTGTTAATAGGATTGCTTGTCCCACCAGTTATTTATAGCAACCACCACGCTGCATAATAGGAAAAAACTAAACAACTCAAGCAACAAAGTCAAAGTGTTACACATGTTTGCTCACTAAGGAGCACACAATAAGGATGTGTAATATTGTTAATAGGATTGCTCGTCCCACCAGTTATTTATAGCAACCACCACGCTGCATAATAGGAAAAAACTAAAACGCACAAGCAACAAAGTCAAAGCGCTAGACATGTTTGCTCACTAACGAGCACACAATAAAGACGTGTTATATTGTTAATATGATTGTACATCCCACCAGTTATTTATAGCAACGACCACGCTGCATAACAGGAAAAAACTAAACAACTCAAGCAACAAAGTCAAAGTGTTACACATGTTTGCTCACTAATGAGCACACAATAAAGATGTGTTGTATTGTTAATATGATTGCTCGTCCCACCAGTTATTTATAGCAACCACCACGCTGCATAATAGGAAAAAAACTAAACAACTCAAGCAACAAAGTCAAAGTGTTACACATGTTTGCTCACTAACGAGCACACAATAAGGATGTGTTGTATTGTTAATATGATTGCTCGTCCCACCAGTTATTTATAGCAACCACCACGCTGCATAATAGGAAAAAGCTAAACAACCAAGCAACAAAATCAAAGTGTTACACATGTTTGCTCACTAAGGAGCACACAATAAAGATGTGTTAATAGGATTGCTCGTCCCACCAGTTATTTATAGCAACCACCACGCTGCATAATAGGAAAAAAACTAAACAACTCAAGCAACAAAGTCAAAGCCGATACACGTCATGATAATCGGTTATTTATGATAACCGGCAATTCCTCAAGTTAATGTTAATGTACCAATGATTGTCACACACACACACTAGGTGTGGTGAAATTATCCTCTGCATTTCACCCATCACCCTCACCCCCTGGGAGGTGGGGGGAGCAGTAAGCAGCAGCGGTGGCCGCGCCTGGGAATCATTTTTGGTGATTTAACCCCCAATGCCAACCCTTGATGCTGAGCGCCAAGCAGGGTGATCCCGTGTCTAAATGTGTTTTCTTTTCAGACGTCAAGGTCCTGTTTGTTCAATGTCCAATGGCCGTGTTCCCATTGACTAGTTGTTTGGAGACAAGTTCAAGCAATAAGAAACAAGAGCAGTTGTACATTTTTGTTGACGGAGCAGACAAGTATTTTACTCTCCAGGTGAAACTGTGTGAATCATTCAGTCCTGGGATGCATACAACCTTTATATATATATATATATACATATATATATCCTACAGATGTTTTTAGTCCTTGTTATGTTAAAAACAAATGTTATTTATATTTAAGGGATATTTTAGATTTTAGCTATGTTATTCTGCTTATTATATATTAGAGTAGTAGATGAAATGTTTTGGTCAGGGACAAATTCTATTCAAATCTGCCACCAAATATGTTTGCACTGTTTCTGTACTCTGCTGTACAGTGTCTGGATTTATTTCTGCCCATTTCCATATTGTCTTTTTGTTGCGTTTTTTTTAAATTCTCCCTCCAAATTCACAATTTTTTTTTGAGAGATACCAAAGTGTTCCCCTTGGCGTTACCATTCAAATCAACTCAGGAAAGAAATGACAAAAGGTTGGCAAAGGGGGAGGCAAGAAAGTGTGTCGGGGGGGGATTGTTACAGAAGTAATATTTGCCCTGATTGACAGTGCTGAAACTGAATCCGTGTTTGTATCATTTCTTCTTAACTGTGCTGTGATTTCAGTTTTAGACCAGGGGTGGGAAACCAGACTAAATCTATGACAAACAGGATCAAACAAATGTTTATTATTGAACATTTGCGGCTTTAACAATAATTGCAAGTTGGACCGAATCGAATGCAAAAGACCTGGAGGGCCACAGTTGACCCACCCCTGCTTTTTTTTAGACTCTGTTATTGAACGTGTTTACGCCTTCTTAGGGCGGCGATCAAAGGCTGTTGTTTAAAGTCTGTGGTTGGTGGACATGCACAAACGTGGTAGTTTTGGAATCATATGCTTCCTTTTCCTCATTTATGTCACACTGTCCGTAATTCAGCTTCTTATTGTTTCAAACATTCCGAGATAGCTTTTTTTTCCCACTTTTGCTTGCATAAATTGGCCTTTTAACAATTTCTTTGTATCACGTTTGCACTAAGAATGGCAAAATCATAACAAGTTACTGTCCCCCTGATGGAGGTTTTTTTTCCCCTTGGCATGTTGTGTTTTCTGGTCTTCGGTGGGTTTGTATACTGTAACCATTGTTCATGTTTCTCCACTGTTTGCATTTTAATATAAATCACTCAAATAATTTATTGCTAACAATAACAACAAGAAAAACAACACAAAAAACATGCTACTGATTGTATGTATTTTTAAACAAAGTCTATTTTTTCTGGAAAAAAAAAAGAGAGAAAAAGAGAAACTGTGTTCGGCACTTTTATTCTGGGTTTTGCTTTCGTTTTCTATATATATTTATAATTTAGATCCAAATGTATATATTGTAAAATGTTGTGCCTTTTGACTAATTCTTTGGGAAAAAAACAACAAAAAAAAGGTTTTCTACTCATTAAAGGAAGGACTATATGAAATTGCAATCTTTACTTTGTAAACAAATAAAACCTTGAAGATTGCTGAAACCAAGATTTCTGTGTCTTCTTTTTATTGACATTTATTTATATGTAAATAATACGACACACTACTGTAATTCAGACAAAAATTAATAACTGAAATACCAGCATTTAATTAAATAGGTTGGAAGCCTAATGATAAAACCCCAGTGTCATATTGTGTAAAAATATAGTTCGTTAAATTATTAAAATGTGTATTAATACATAGGTCATTAATCACATTTCCCAATAGTTAATAAAACATTTAATATAATTTGCATGTATTTATGTACTGAATGTATTTAAAAACAGTACAGGCCAAAAGTTTGGACACACCTTCTCATTAAATGTGTTTTCTTTATTTTCATGACTATTTACATTGTAGATTGTCACTGAAGGCATCAAAACTGTGAATGAACACATGTGAAGTTATGTATTTAACAAAAAAAAAGGTGAAATAACTGAAAACCTGTTTTATATTGTGGTTTCTTCAAAATAGCCACCCTTTGCTCTGATTACTTTTTCGCACACTCTTGGCATTCTCTCGATGAGCTTCACCCGAAATGGTTTTCACTTCACAGGTGTCATCGTTTTGATGCCTTCAGTGACAATCTACAATGTAAATAGTCATGAAAATAAAGAAAATGCATTGAAATGAGAAGGTGTGTCCAAACTTTTGGCCTGTACTGTATATTAAGAATCAAATAGTGGAAACATATACGCCATACTATGTGAAATATATTAACGTTATTGAAACAATGTGAATGATTATTTTTTTTAAATAAATTGTCCATTAATTATGAAACAAAATTCAACCTGATTTGCATTCATTCATTTATTTAATGCAGGTGTGTCCAAAGTGCGGCCCGCGGGCCATTTGCGGCCCGCAGGTCATTTTTTAATGGCCCCACGGCACATTTTAAAAATACGTTGAAAAAAATTAAAAACATTAAAAGTGGTATTTAAAGAGCAAACAGGTTAAATGTAACAAGAAAATGTAGCAATGTTTACTCTAATCACACAAAGCTGCCATGTAGGCTGTTTCTTTCTTTAAAAAATAATAATCAAAATCAATGTCATTATGAATTATTGACAAGGCTCCAATTACGTCACATTAAATATTTTGAGATATTTTTTGGGGAAAATGTTGCATATTTTGTGTTTGCCATGTAAAAAAACGAGCTGTTTTTTTTTTTTAAAGAAGGGCCTAAAACGAACAAACAAAAAACATAAACAACAATAAAACTTATAATTGACAGATAGATCTGAAGTTGATCTCGACATTATTGTGTTAAAAGTAAACAGTAAAAAAAAAAAATTATAATTTATTTTTTAACACTTTAATGAGTACGACCCTTTTGGATCCCCCACAATTTTAGTGTGATTCGTTTTTAAGTGTCATTGCTCAAAAAATAATAATGAATTAAAATCAATTGTGTTATGAGTTATTAACCTTTTAAGGCTCCAATTATTATATAATCTCAAATATCCCACTAAAAAAATTGATTGGGTGAAAATATTGCATATTTTGTGGGGTTTTTTCATTAAAAAAAAGGGGTTTCTTTGACAAAAAGAGCATATAATTAAAATTTTTAAAAAATGTTATATTGACACATAGACCTAATGTTGATCTAGAGATTTAAAAATTTGAATAATAACACAAATAATAATACTGAATAATGACAAATATTTTATATTTTTTGGACCAAAACCCTTTGGGGTCCCCGGGATCAAGCCTGAGTGGAAGCCTAAATGTATATTTTTTTATACATATATTGTATTGGTTTTTAAAATAAAAAATATCTAAATGGCCCCTGCTAGCTTTGATTTTTCTATGTGCGGCCCTCAATGGAAAAAGTTTGGACACCCCTGATTTAATAAGATACATTGGGAACCGAAAATGCAGGCCTCAGTGCCTTTGAGGGATTAATTTTGTCCAAAATAAATATTAAAGGGGGCCTATGATGATACCAATCTACATTTCACACACTTCTGTGGTCTAGATCAGTGGTTCTCAAATGGGGGTACGTGTACCCCTGGGGGTACTTGAAGGTATGCCAAGGGGTACGTGAGATTGTTTTTAAATATTCTAAAAATAGCAACTATTCAAAAATCCTTTATAAATATAAATAAAAACCTATCTTTTTTTCCAAATAGTTCAAGAAAGACCACTACAAATGAGCAATATTTTGCACTGTTATACAATTTAATAAATCAGAAACTGATGACATAGTGCTGTATTTTACTTCTTTATTTCTTTTTTTCAACCAAAAATGCTTTGCTCTGATTAGGGGGTACTTGAATTAAAAAATGTTTCACAGGGGGTACATCACTGAAAAAAGGTTGAGAACCACTGGTCTAGATTGTAGACCACATTTTATCATAAAATAATACACATATTTATTCTGAACTCTAATAATAATAATTAATTTAGGTCATTAAAATTAAATTAAACTCAGTTGATGGTGAAAAAATATATTTAGAATTTAGGTAGGTATTAATCTAAATAAATCTGTTTGATACATAATGGGGAATCCATCCCTGCCATTTTTATAGAAAATATTTTTTGGTCAAAAATTTATAAAAGATGAAAAAAAAAAAATGAAATAAATCATTAAAATGTATTAAATTGTCTATTATTTAATGAGAGTGTAAATCACTAAAGCTTAGAGACATTGTTTTTGAGTGTTGTTAAATCTTCTGCCCTCTAGTGGAGATTTATTTAATAAAAACATTTCCAGTCCTTTTTCATGAAATGTCGGTATTTTCACAAATTATGCAAACATGTATATTTCAAAAGAATATGATTGACATAACTTTAGTAGGACTCTAAGAAGAACAAAGAAAAGTGTTTTTTTTTACCCTGTGACGACTTCCGCCTCTGACTAAACCCCGCCCACTCGGGCGTACAATACAGCCACGCCCCTTTTACCTGTCTACGGGAGGAAGATTCCAAATAAACCTCAGTCGCGCTGAAACCCCACGGAAGAAACTTTATGTTTTGACTCGAACCACACAAAGCTGACGAGAGTGACATTTAAAAGTGGATTTAGCGCCGACATTTTGTACAAATTTGGATTACGGCGATAAGCACGCAAACCGGAAGTGTTACAGCAGGTAAGATACTTTGCAATTACAGTCTATCGATAATATCCTTGAAAAATATTGTAAAATTGAGCCAATATGTATTAACAAGTTAATTTAGATTATTGTTTTAGAGGTATTCAAGTGTGTGTATAAATTAAATTATTTTTTTTAGGGAGTGTAACGAAAGTGCCTGTGAGACATTGATGTGAGCTATCTGTTAGCTTGAAGCTAGTAGAAAATACTTGTTATTTATTAATAACATCTAATGGATGTTTGATGATTTTAGCATTTGTACTTACATTTGTTATGTTGGTCCACTCTCTTCATCCTTCAGCTCTCACCTTTCTGGTTCCGCCACACATGCGAGTTTCTACTTGCCAGTCAGGAGAGTTTCACAATAGTTTCCATTATGACAAACAGCTGCTTCCTTTCTTTATAGCTTTTGTATTTCTATTTATTTTACAGTCTCAAATCTTTTTTTTTCACCAAGTACCACCTCAGAAAAACACTCGGCTTTCCAAGTGCCACTATAATACCCAGCATTCAAATACAGTAGCGTAGTAGGCCTAAGTACTCATTAAAAACGAGGCGGAGGTTTTATTTTACGTGTGAATTTAATAATTTGACTATTGTAACAGTACACACTGTTTAAATATAGGAAAATAAAACACTGTATTTAAAATAGTGAATCTAATACAATTAGTTTGCATGTGTTTTGCATAGTGGCTTTTTTGCCGATATTCCGATATTGTCCAACTCTTAATTACCGATTCCGATATCAACCGATACCGATACAGTCGTGGAATTAACACATTATTATGCCTAATTTTGTTGTGATGCCATTGTACATTGTATCATATTTTGGCACCATAATAATTTACTTAATTTAGGACATTTTGAGCATTTTATCATTGTTTCCAAACCATAGGGCTGGGGCCCAATGTTGGCTAAAAACAAATGTTTTTTAGCTGTTGTCCGTATGAGCCACAGCAGCACTCTGTTGTAATACACTTATCCACCACTTGTGGCAGTAAGGACAATATCAAACAAACAGAAGAAGTCTGGTGCTAAAGTCATAGAGAAGTTCCATAAGCGCAGAAATTATGACTAAAGTGGTGAACCTGTATTTTTATTGTCACTTAAATGTTATTAACAGTTTATTTAAGAAACATATTTGTCATTAGTTGTTGTAGCACAACATAAATGTAGGTATCTTTTTTATGAGTCCCTTTTTCTGCAATATATTTGGTTCGTATTTATTTTACTTATAATTAGAGATGTCCGATAGTATTGGCCTTCCGATATTATCGGCCGATAAATGCTTTAAAATGTAATATCGGAAGTTATCGGTATCGGGTTTTTTTTATAATCGGTATCATTTAAAAAAAAAAAATTTAAATCAACATAAAAAACACAAGATACACTTACAATTAGTGCACCAACCCAAAAAACCTCCCTCCCCCATTCACACTCATTCACACAAAAGGGTTGTTTCTTTCTGTTATTAATATTCTGGTTCCTACATTATATATCAATATATATCAATACAGTCTGCAGGGATACAGTCCGTAAGCACACATGATTGTGCGTGCTGCTGGTCCACTAATAGTACTAACCTTTAACAGTTAATTTTACTCATTTTCATTAATTACTAGTTTCTATGTAACTGTTTTTATTTAGTTTTTTTTTATTCAAGAAAATGTTTTTAATTTATTTATCTTATTTTATTATTATTTTTAAAAAGGACCTTATCTTCACCATACCTGTTTGTCCAAATTAGGCATAATAATGTGTTAATTCCACGACTGTATATATCGGTAACGGTAATTAAGAGTTGGACAATATCGGGATATCGGCAAACAGCCATTATCGGACATCCCTAGTTGTTGTAGCACAACATAAATGTAGGTATCTTTTTTAAATGTAGGCATTTTTTTTTCCATAACTTGAGTTGATTTATTTTGGAAAACCTTGTTACATTGTTTAATGCATCCAGCGGGGCATCACAACAAAATTAGGCATAATAATGTGTTAATTCCACGACTGTATATATCGGTATCGGTTGATATCGAAATCGGTAATTAAGAGTTGGACAATATCGGAATATCGGATATCGTCAAAAAAGCTATTATCGGACATCTCTAGTTGTAACAGTACACACTGTTTAAATATAGGAAAATAAAACACTGTATTTAAATAGTAAATCTAATACAATTAGTTTACATGTGTTTTGCATGTTGATTGGCTGGGAAAGGGCGGACGTAAGCGGAGAATGTGGAGAACATTCGGATGAGTGATAGAAATGACGGAGTGAGATTGTTCTGTTTGTGTCTTATTTGTTTATTTTAGCGTCAACTGCGGCCTACAGTAGTCTGATTTGTAACAACTTTCATTGACAGCTGATAAACCTTTGATAATAATTTAAGTAAGTGATTCTGCGGCACACCATGAGATGGCGCCCACGTACCACAGTTTCAGAATCACTGATTTAAGCATTTTAGAAAGAAAATGGAGGCCAGAAAAGCCAAAGGTCATGTAAATTGATGTAAACATCCCAAATATATGTCCTCTAAATCAGGGGTTCTCAATCTTTTTTGACCTAGGGGCCCATCTTTTCCACTCCAGAGGGAGTTGTGGCCCACTCAAATATCAACACTGAATCTTAGTCTTGATTTTAATCATATTTAATCTTAATCACAAGCAGGGCCGGCCCGTGGCATAGGCCGTATAGGCAAATGCTAAGGGCGCGGTCCATCAGGGGGCGCCACGCCAGTGCCACAAATGTTGGAGAAAAAAAAAAAAGTTGGTGCTATTATTTCTAAATACAAAAAATAATCCCACGTTAATTAAAATGCAAAGTAAAGCCTATTTAATAGAAATATTATTTGTTACAACATTACGCCCCCCCCCCCCCCCCCCCATCCCCCCGCACGGTGCGCCTCCTCCCTTCCCGTATCATGACTCTTACCACATCAAAAAATCAACACAAGATGTCAAAACGGCCAAAACTGTCAGGTGCCCAGGGAAGAAAAAAGAGAAAAGAAGAGGAGGAGAAACGAGAAAAAGACAGAGGTAAATGATTTGTCTGTTACAGAATCTGATAGTAACCTGGCTTTTTAGCATTAAGCTAATGTTACATGATTCTGCAATTGCTAACCAATAAATAGCTAGTTCTGTTTTAACGTCGGGTTAATATTGTGGAGGGGGCTAAATTGTTATGGAAAATAATATTGTAACGTTATTAAAATCTTGCCTAGGGCGCCAGATTGGTTAGGGCTAGGCCTGATCACAAGGATTATTACTTATTTAACACGTAAACCTTGGTCTTAGTCAGGCTCGTTGTGGCTTGTGCAGCCCTTTGAGACACTCGTGATTTAGGGCTTTATAAGTAATCATTGATATATTGATTGATTGATTATAAGTAGGGATGTCCGATAATGGCTTTTTGCCGATATCCGATATTCCGATATTGTCCAAACCTTAATTACCGATACCGATATCAACCGATACCGATATCAACCAATACCGATATATACAGTCGTGGAATTAACACATTATTATGCCTAATTTGGACAACAAGGTATGGTGAAGATAAGGTCCTTTGTTTTAAAAAATAATAAAATAAGATAAATAAATTAAAAACATTTTCTTGAATAAAAAAGAAAGTAAAACAATATAAAAACAGTTACATAGAAACTAGTAATTAATGAAAATGATTACAATTAACTGTTAAAGGTTAGTACTATTAGTGGACCAGCAGCACACACAATCATGTGTGCTTACGGACTGTATCCCTTGCAGACTGTATTGATATATATTGATATATAATGTAGGAACCAGAATATTAATAACAGAAAGAAACAACCCTTTTGTGTGAATGAGTGTAAATGGGGGAGGGAGGTTTTTTGGGTTGGTGCACTAATTGTAAGTGTATCTTGTGTTTTTTATGTTGATTTAAAAACTTTTTTTTTTTTTAAATGATACCGATAATAAAAAAAAAAAACCATACCGATAATTTCCGATATTACATTTTAAAGCATTTATCGGCCGATAATATCGGAAGGCCAATATTATCGGACATCTCTAATTATAAGTAAAATAAATACGAACCAAATATATTGCAGAAAAAGGGACTCATAAAAAAGATACCTACATTTATGTTGTGCTACAACAACTAATGACCCATTTGTTTCTTAAATAAACTGTTAATAACATTTAAGTGACAATAAAAATACAGGTTCACCACTTTAGTCATAATTTCTGCGCTTATGGAACTTCTCTATGACTTTAGCACCAGACTTCTTCTGTTTGTTTGATATTGTCCTTACTGCCACACGTGGTGGACAAGTGTATTACAACGGAGTACTGCTGTGGTTCATACGGACTACAGCTAAAAAACATTTGTTTTTAGCCAACATTGGGCCCCAGCACTATGGTTTGGAAACACTGCTCTAAAGCTCAAAATGTCCTTAAATAAGTAAATTATTATGGTGCCAAAATATGATACAATGTAATTAGTTTTAAAGTTAAAGTACCAATGATTGTCACACACACACTAGGTGTGGTGAAATTTGTCCTCTGCATTTGACCCATCCCCTTGTTCATCCCCTGGGAGGTGAGTGGAGCAGTGGGCAGCAGCGGTGCCGCGCCCAGGAATCATTTTGGTGATTTAACCCCCAATTCCAACCCTTGATGCTGAGTGCCCAGCAGGGAGGTAATGGGTCCCATTTTTATAGTCTTTGGTATGACTCGGCCGGGGTTAGAACTCACAACCTACCGATCTCAGGGCGGACACTCTAACCCATACTTGCCAACCTTGAGACCTCCGATATAGTAATATAATGTACAGGCAACATAATTACATACCCCTTCCCCCAAGCGTACTTCTTCATCTTGCTCGTCGACGGTGTCGCCATGTCTGTAACTTCCTTGTTCTTCTGCTTCGTCTCCTTGTTGTGTGTGCAGTTGTGCACTCTACTCTCTAAAAGCCGTAGATGTTATGACGTCATTGGGCAGGCAAGCTGTTTATATTGTGGGAAAGCGGACGTGCTGTGCTGAGTGGGGACAGGCTGTGTGCTATGTGCACTTAGAGAAAATATAAAAATAAAGTGTTGCATATTGATATTTATCTGTTTCTATATATATTTATTGTGAGAAATCATTAAGATGATCAGTGTTTCCACAAAGATAAATATCATTAATTATTAATAATAACATAGAGTTAAAGGTAAATTGAGCAAATTGGCTACTTCTGGCAATTTATTTAAGTGTGTATCTAACTGGTAGCCCTTCGCATTAATCAGTACCCAAGAAGTAGCCCTTGGTTTCAAAAAGGTTGGTGACCCCTGGCCTATAGCATAAATAAATGATAAATACTTATCTTGTATAGCGCTTTTCTACCTTCAAGGTACTCAAAGTGCTTTGACAGTATTTCCACATTCACCCATTCACACACACATTCACACACTGATGGAGGGAGCTGCCATGCAAGGCGCTACCAGCACCCATCAGGAGCAAGGGTGAAGTGTCTTGCCCAAGGACACAACGTTCGTGACTAGGATGGTAGAAGGTGGGGATTGAACCCCAGTAACCAGCAACCCTCCAATTGCTGGCACGGCCACTCTACCAACTTTGCCACGCCGTCCCTTGGTCTAAAAGCCTCCAAAAAACCTCCATTAACGTTTTCTATACATGCTGTAAGTATATATGTGATGTAGTAACAGGTACATTCATAATAACATGTAATATTTACGTAGTTTGCTCATTTTAAGCACACCGCGGCGTTTTAATTTCACAGACGCATCACAACACATTTCCCTACAACAACAATACTACTAACCATAACAGACTTCATTAGCGACAACAACTACTTTGTCACAAATGATGATGCAGAACCTTATATTTTTGAGCCTGAATATAAGGAGGATGATCTACAAGTTTTAGAAGCTGTGTGCTTAAGAGATTAAGTTTCAGGCTTCATGTAGCAATATTTCTGAGTGATAAAGAAGAAATACAAACTACTAACATTCAAAAACAATCACCTACTGTACAATGTCTGCTCTCACTGGAATGTTCATATGTTCACGTTTAAATGAATAATTAATCAGAACCCACCCGGAGGTATAAAAAAAAAAAGTTGGTGGCAGACAAGCCTTTTTTTTTGCCATTTCCGGGTTTACGTTGACTGTCAAAGTTGACTAACTTCACGATTTATGGCCACAACCTTTTGCTATCCAGGTAAAGGGCATGATTTATAATCTAGATTTAACGTGCACTAACTCAAAGGCATTGTAGCAGCTCACCGGCTCAGTATGTCAACACTGTATCTGTATAACTTCAACTTAGACTCAGACAAACTTTATTGATCCACAAGGAAAATTGTTCCACACAGTAGCTCAGTTACAAAGGATGGAAAGGGTAAGGTTGGAAAGGATAATGCAGGTATAAAGTAGACAAAAAATGGACCATAGTAGCAATATAAAATACAACATGTATGTAATACTTACATATTATATATGTATAAGATAGTTCGCTCTCTGTGATAATGGCACCGCTAAAATAGTTTGTAATATCAATATCACTAATACTTGGTCAATATTCAGGTCACGAGATGTAAATGGAGTATTGTTGACAGTTTCAGATGTTTTTAGAGGGCTTTATGGGCGCAATAGAGTACTTCCATTAGCTGCATTGTTAGCCACCCAGTATTTAATGACTTGGAACGCATTAAAAAAGAAAAACGTGTCCCTGTCTTACAATACACAGCGATTGTGAATGATAGGCAAATAAGTGCAGTTTATAGTGCGACAAATTTATTCGCAAATGCAACTAAAAATAGGCCGTGCGACTATAAAAACCTGTCGCACATGTGCGAAAAGGGATTTTAAAACTTTTTTATCGCATTTTGCTCCAAAATAAATCCCTCCAAATTAACTAAAACTGGTGTAACATTTTTGCCCATCTGTATAGCATGTTTGAAATGAATTTAAACCATAACCAAATGATTGGCCACATACCTGCGAGGGGAGCAGCTCCAACATAATCCAACACGGATTAAACTAGATCTTAGTTGTCAGTAACAGACAACGTGTTTTTCATCACCACTTGACACAAACTGCGCTGCTTGCTCGTAACTACGAGGGTCAGAGGGAATATTGAACATCAAATCAATGATAGAAGTGACAAACCTGCCATCCAAACAATACCCCGTTTTTTGACAAGGACATACCGCCATGAAAGCACATTCAATCTATTTATTAAGCACAGGTAACACAAACCAGCGAAAGATTAAAAAAAGCTGCCGTCAGAGCAGACAAACTGCCGCTGCTAACATACTAAGCTAACAAAAACAGCTAAAAGTCAAGACTCGCTGACGTCACTAGGCAACAGGCATCGCCTTTTAAAAGGCACACACTGAAACATATTTTAACTGCTTTATGCCAGATATTTGAAATTTATTTTTCAAGTAACACATTAATACATTTTCCTAGTAATAAAACATTTATTAAAGAGTAATTACGTTTGTAATTCAGTTACATTTTAGGTAAAGTATCAAGTAACTATAATTAATGACTTTTTAACAGTAATTTTAAAAGACAGCCTGTCACACAGCATCATGAAACAGTTGGCAGGTTGGTGTTCCTGGCTAACATCTTTGTGTGTATGCCCTATAATAATGTTCACCTATAAAAACACCATTGTTAGTTTAGTTTAGGGATGTTCTGAGTTTAATTGAGCGTTACAGTGATTGCATTGTGTTTATAGTGTATGTATGAGGACGCATGTGGACCTTGTTTGAGTGATAATATTGAAATTGTGATATTTAAGACATTTCATATTGCTACAAAAAATGTTCTGTGCTACAAAAAAATTCTGTGCTATTTTTTTCATTTAGTAGCGCCGTATAGTTCCCCTATAATTGTGTTCCCTGTTATTTTGTCAATAATGGCTCTGTGTTGACTAATTTTCAGTGCATGGATAGTAAATCTATACTGCTATACAAGTTGTACATTGATTATTGTAATGTATATGCAAGATTTATTTCTATATTGTCTACTGAGATAGGCTCCAGTACCCCCTGCGACCCCAAAAGGGACAAGCGGTAGAAAATGGATGGATATCTACGGTTGCGCAAAACACACAAATAGAGCTTTTAATGCTATTGTGATAATGCATGTTGGTGACACATTCTAGCTGTGTCACGCAAAGTTGACAGCAACAAGCGAACGAAGGCATCCTCAACGCGATGTAGCATCCTCCACAAAGTGAAGCCACTTCTAAGTCAGCAATCCTCGCCCCAATGGCATTTTTTCAAGTAATATCATTATTATGAAGTATTATTAGAACGAAAAATAGCTAGACTTGCTACCACACACTGTAGGAGGATAAGGTAACCGCAATCACCTTTTTAGCACAGCTTTTGTCTAATTTCTCTGCCTTCTTGTTTTTAAATGTACTGCTTGCCTATCTGTTTTATCCAGTGCTTTCATGTTTTTATTTCTATTTGATCTACCGTATTTTTTGGAGTTTAAGTCGCTCCGGAGTATAAGTCGCACCGGCCGAAAATGCATAATAAAGAAGGAAAAAAACATATAAGTCGCACTGGAGTATAAGTCGCATTTTTGGGGGAAATTTATTTGATAAAACCCAACACCAAGAATAGACATTTGAAAGGCAATTTAAAATAAATAAAGAATAGTGAACAACAGGCTGAATAAGTGTACGTTATATGACGCATAAATAGCCAACTGAGAACGTGCCTGGTATGTTAACGTAACATATTATGGTAAGAGTCATTCAAATAACTATAACATATAGAACATGCTATACGTTTACCAAACAATCTGTCACTCCTAATCGCTAAATCCCATGAAATCTTATATGTCTAGTCTCTTACGTGAATGAGCTAAATAATATTATTTGATATTTTACGGTAATGTGTTAATAATTTCACACATAAGTCGCTCCTGAGTATAAGTCGCACCCCCGGCCAAACTATGAAAAAAACTGCGACATATAGTCCGAAAAATACGGTATGTTTCTATGTTTTATCTCGTGTTTTTCATGTTTTTATTTCTATTTTAATTTTCTATTATATATTCTAACTCAATTTTTTCTTTTTTACCTTTTTTTTATACTTGGTAGCACTTTGAGATTTTAACAAATGTAAAGTGCGTCATTATTGTTATTATTATTATTAAGCTTGACCTCTTGAATGTAAACAAAAGTGAGTGGATCCATACAAATATCGACAGTAACAATACCAAGTATAGTGTCATTATATGGTCGATACTACAGTGGTTAGGTCGATATTTTCTATTATCTTTCTTTTTTTTTTTTTCCGTTTTTGTTGTTTACATACTTTGTAAATAAGACTTAAGGGGGGGAATTATTTAAGTCAGATAGCCTTTGTTCCAAAAATTTTAACTGATATTGTTACACCGCCATCCTGTGTTTTTGTCTCATTATAATTGGGGCAATAATTGGATATTGGATCGATATGCAAATGTGTAGTATCACCCAAAAACAATGTAAAGTATCCAAACAACATAAGAAAAAGTGTTAATTTAATTTCACCAGAAGTGTAGGTAGAGTTATGTTACAACGGAAAGTAACCAGCTATTAACAGTGAATTAACAAGTAGATTTATAATAGTTTTGATACAATAGTTTTGAAATGGCTCTATTATCATTTATTTACCAAATGATATATCATGCTATATAGCGTCATCGCAAGAAGCTGCAAAAAAAATAGATTTTAAACCGTATCTCCTATCCCTAGTATTGTCTCTTCAGAAGATTTCCATCCTAGCACCGGAGCACACATAGTCCCTCTTACCGATACCAAGTTGGTTAGTCAGGACGGTATAATGGATGACATCACTCTGCACAAATGCACCTGGAGGCTAACCTGAACCACTTTGGAAGTGTCATGGCCAATTGGGTGTGGCTTTAAAGCATTCAAATAGGATAGTTTGATTTTGACTATAGGAGAGTGTTTGTTTTCGTAACAGTAGCACTTGCTGACTTTGTATGAATAATGAAGCGTCAGCCCAGCATCATGTCATGTTTGTTCCACGTGGAAGAGAAGAGAGAGAGAAAAAACATCTTGTCCTATGACTGAGCTGTGAAGGCACCTAGGAAGTTTATAGTCGTGCAGCAAACACCCCTTTTCAATTATTTACAGCCCAGTGCTCTCATTCCCCTCACCGTAACCATAGCGCCCAGTGGACTGAAACCAGCCTTGTGGGAAAGTCTCACAGTGGACCAAGAAGCTCGCATACCACTGAGACTTTGAGCTGGCGGACTTCCTGATGGGAATAACACAGTTTGGAATGATCAATGCAGACGTTTGACCACCGTATTTACATTAAAGTCTCCTTGCTTCTGTAAGACAATTAAGTGCCGTGTACGGATATTCTCTGGAATTTATCTAAGGGTCAGTCGGATCCACTTGAAGGTGTTTGTTCGCCATGAACGCGACCCAACGACTCAAACTAATGAAGCACTTTGGTTCTGTGCCACCAGAGCCCCCACCGCCACTACTAGTGGTGCCTGTAAGTTGGTCTTGTTGGTACCTTTTAGAAGTGACCGCTGTGTTTACATGTTAAAAACAATGTTGTGAATTGATTTCAATCAAATTTGGTTTGATTTGTACACAGGATGTTGTTAATTACCGTATTTTCTGGACTATACAAATCACCGCTATATAAGCCTCACTCAATAATTTTAAGGGAAAAAAATAATTCACATAAGCTGCAGATACATATATTGCGAAATAAATTATTTCCACTAAAAGATTTTGCAAATGTTTATCTACAAACTTTAATTGTTTCCAAACGGTGCCTGTAACACGGCAGTAAAACGGATGTTTAAAAAAAAAAAAGTCATCGTCATGCTGTGGAAGCTAGCTTTTAAATCTGCTAAACAGACGCGGTAAATCCACGGTGACGTCTTAGTGAATTTACTGTGGAATTTGTGAAACTGAAACAATACAAAAATAGTACCATTGTAAGTTTTTAATACCAACACAGACACTTGTAAATGTGTTTTCATAATAGCCAATGTTAACTATGCTCCCTTGATTAGACAAGGCAAGGCAAGGCAACTTTATTTGTATAGCACTTTTCATACACAAGGCAGACTCAAAGTGCTTCACAGCACAACATGTGGTACAACAAAGTGAAATGAAAGAAAATAAAAGCAAAATTAAAATGCAGACAGTAAAAATAAAAACAGTGCGGACGTTAAAAGTTAAAAGATTTAGCTGAAAGCTAAGGTGAACATAAAAGTTTTCAGTCTAGTTTTAAAAGTAGTCAGAGTTGGGGAAAGTCTGACATCTTCAGGAAGTTTATTCCAGCTATTTGTTGCATAGTGACTGAATGATTACATTAGGATAGCACAATATGCATTAAAACATTGCTACGGAGATCACACATTGGACTGTATAGTAACTATAAACAGTTTTTGTTATATTGTAAAACTTACAAACGTTGCTTTGAGTGATGAATGAAAAATCCATACGAGTAGTAATGCTATGGACGGCTAGAAGGCAAAACTGCACTTCTACAACCGTTGGAAAGCAATAAATGGAAGGGCATTGCAGCACCTGCAGTCGGCAAACTCGTCCAAAAGATGGTGCCATAGCACAAACATTAACACACCTATTCAGTGCCTCTGCTTGTTTTTTTGAAATTTATTTGCATTGTGGCCGTCAGCAAAGAAAAAACGTAAATTAGCCCCACCGCTTTGTAAGCCGCAGGGTTCAAAGCGTAGAAAAAAAGTAGCGGCATATAGTCCGGAATTTACGCTAAGCACACACAGTGTACACCAAATTGTACAATTACAACACTTTACTTGCATTTAGAAAAGCAACAACAAAATCAACATGTAGATTAGGTAGCGAAACTCAATTTACTGTATATATTTTTTTAATTATTTTGTCTTGATGATGGAGTAGTTATTTATATGAGGAAAACACGTAGGTTTTTTTTGTTTAAAAAAAAACAAACAACAACATAGTTTTCCACAGGAGTCCAATCTATCTGTGGTGGGACATGAGGGGGTGGACATTTTCATCATTTAATACAGGACTTGTAATCAATCGGCCTCCGATCAGTATCGGACGATTTTCATGAAAAAGTATATGATTGCCATTGCTGATAAATGCTTTTTAACGCCGACCACAATCGCCGAGCCCCTCTGGCTGACACTGTATCCATATTTAGTCCTTCGGCTGAGACGCGGCTAGCCGTTGTTTATGTGTCTCCATACACCGTGTGGAGCCGCTCTCCTAAACTAATCATAATCATCTCCATCATAAAAAAGAAACTGCATTTCTAAGTATATTAACTTCTTATGTGTCATTATCGAGTATTATCACTGGAGGACCTGGCTAAACATGTTACACATCGAGAGCAAGCCAGGAGCAGGCATGCTCATAGATAAGCTAACCGTTAAGCTCGGTTTAAACAATACCAAGAGATAAGTGCTTAGTAAAGTTTAGACAGAAAGTAAGCAGTTATTAACAGGAAATTGACAAGTAGATTAATAAGAGTCTAGAAAAAGTATTGTATTTTCCGAGCTATAGAGCGCATCTGTATTTAAGCCGCACCCATTACATTTTAGAGGAACTTAATATGTCTACATATATATATACCGGTTCAAAATATATTGTAAATGATTATTTATATATCCTAATTGTTTCCAAACGGTGCCTGTCACACGGCAGTAAAATGGCTGATCAAACAAAACAGAATTCATTGTCATGGACCCACTAGCTAACTCCACTGTGACGTTTTGGTGAATTTACAAAACTGAAACAATGCAAAAAGAATGCCATTGTAAGTTAATATACTAACACAGACACTTGTGAAAATGATAGTAAATTCACCATTGCCAATGACTATATGGTTACATTCCAATAGCACGTGCAAATGTGCATTAAAATACTACAGATATCACACATGGGACGGTTTAGTAAGTATGAATTGTTTTAGTTAGAGTGATGAATGAAGAATCCTTTCGAGCAGAAACGGTGTGGACAAATACTTCCGGTTAAAAGAACGAAACAGGAAGTACATTTTCCACTTGAGCACTTGCAGTGAGCAAACTCGTCCAAAAAAATGGTGCCAGAGCACAATCAATATCACACCTTTTCAGTGTTCTAGGAAAACTATTTGTTGAATACAAAATATTATGGCCGTTAGAAAATTAGCCACACCGTTTTATAAGACGCAGGGTTCCAAGCGTGGGGAAAAAACTGGCGGTTTTATAGTTCCGGAAAATTCGGTATAATGTAATATAAAAAACTGTTGGTGTGTCAGTCCATATACGACACGTAATCCATCCATTTATCGGTGTTGTTGATACCAAGGGTAGGATCAATATATGATTGATACTAGAGTGATTAGATTTGGATATATATTTTTATTTTCTCAATCATTTTGTTCTGGTTTGTATTATTGTTTACAATCTACGGCAATCATTCCCTGGACACAGGAGGACTTTGAGGGCAAAAACCAAAGGATTTACTGAAAATGAGTAGTATGTAATCAACAATTTAGTTTACGGTAAATATTGTTTTGATATTGTTAAGCGGGCAATAGCACTCACCATAAATACATTTACAGTTAATACATGTGATCGGTATTGGTATCGGTTGATCTCATGGATGATCCGAATCGGCAGCATAAAACACCATCGGAAAATCCTAATATTTACATTACATAATTGGCCATGACGCATGTGCACTGGGAGAGGAAACGAACGATCTGTGCTGTTTTGTTTATTTTAGGTTGAGTTTGTCCATTTGGTTCCTACATTCTACGCCTTTGCAGCACAAGGGCAGAAAATTGAAAGATTAATTTACAGTTGTTGTTAAAAGTTTACATACACTTGTAAAGAACATAATGTCATGGCTGTCTTGAGTTTCCAATTATTTCTACAACTCTTATTTTTTTTGTGATAGAGTGATTTGTAACAAAAAACATTCATGAAGTTTGGTTCTTTTATAAATTTATTTTGGGTCTACTGAAAATGTGTTATCTTTGTCCATAACATGGACAGAGATAAGACCTTCTGGAGGAAAGTTCTGTGGTCAGATGAAACAAAAATTGAGCTGTTTGGCCACAATACCCAGCAATATGTTTGGAGGAGAAAAGGTGAGGCCTTTAATCCCAGGAACACCATTCCTATCGTCAAGCATGGTGGTGGTATTTATTTAATT
Source organism: Entelurus aequoreus (assembly GCF_033978785.1). Taxonomy (NCBI): domain Eukaryota; kingdom Metazoa; phylum Chordata; class Actinopteri; order Syngnathiformes; family Syngnathidae; genus Entelurus; species Entelurus aequoreus. Next base: position 18,721,063 of record NC_084757.1, read on the forward strand.
TCATCTCTTAACTGGCTACTCTCTGCTGTAAAGCTGTTTGTTTGTTGTTTATTGAGTATGTCATAGTCAGCTCCATATCATACATGTAGTACAAACATATTGCTGGGTATTGTGGCCAAAAAGCAACATTTTTGTTTCATCTGACCACAGAACTTTCCTCCAGAAGGTCTTATCTTTGTCCATGTGATGTCAGATGAAACAAAAATTGAGCTGTTTTGCCACAATACCCTGCAATGTTTAAAAGAGAAAAGGTGAGGCCTTTAATCACTGGAACACCATTCCTACCGTCAAGCATGGTCGTGTAGTATTATGCTCTGGGCTTATTTTGCTGCCAATGGAACTGATGCTTTACAGAGAGTAAATGGGACAATGAAAAAGGAGGATTTCCTCCAAATTATTCAGGACAACCTAAAATCATCAGCCCAGAGGTTGGGTTTTTGATTGATTGATTGATTGAGACTTTTATTAGTCGGTTGCACAGTGAAGTACATATTCCGTACAATTGACCACTAAATGGTAACACCCGAATAAGTTTTTCAACTTGTTTAAGTCGGGGTCCACTTAAATTGATTCATGATACAGATATATACTATCATATATACTATCATCATAATACAGTCATCACACAAGATAATCACATTGAATTATTTACATTATTTACAATCAGGGGTGTGGAGGGGGGGGTAGGATATGGACAGCAAGTAGTGGACATAGAGAGAGAGCGAGAGAGAGAGAGAGAGAGAGAGAGAGAGAGATCAGAAGGCATAAGAAAAAGTATCTGCATTTGATTGTTTACATTTGATTATTAGCAATCCGGGGAAGGTGTTAGTTTAGGGTTGTAGCTGCCTGGAGGTGAACTTTTATTGCGGTTTTGAAGGAGGATAGAGATGCCCTTTCTTTTATACCTGTTGGGAGCGCATTCCACATTGATGTGGCATAGAAAGAGAATGAGTTAAAACCTTTGTTAGTTCGGAATCTGGGTTTAACGTGGTTAGTGGAGCTCCCCCTGGTGTTGTGGTTATGGTGGTCATTTACGTTAAGGAAGTAGTTTGACATATACTTCGGTATCAGGTAGGTGTAGTGGATTTTATAGACTAGGCTCAGTGCAAGTTGTTTAACTCTGTCCTCCACCTTGAGCCAGCCCACTTTAGAGAAGTGGGTAGGAGTGAGGTGGGATCTGGGGTGGAGGTCTAGAAGTAACCTGACTAGCTTGTTCTGAGATGTTTGGAGTTTAGATTTGAGGGTTTTAGAGGTGCTAGGGTACCTCGAAAAAGGATTGAACGAGAGTTCCCGCCAGAGTCCTCAAGGTGCTTTTGTTGACCAGAGAGGAGATTCTGTAGAGAAATCTTGTTCGTTGGTTAACCTTTCTGATTATGGAACCTAGGTAGGTGACCTCATCTTTCCTGGTGATAACAATGTCACCCACTTTTATGGTGAAGTCATTGACTTTCTTAAGGTTGATGTGGGACCCAAACAGGATGGATTCTGTTTTACCCAAGTGTATGGATAGCTTGTTGTCAGCGAGCCAGGTGCAAGTTCTACACAGCTCAGCACTGAGGATTTTCTCCACCTGTGACTTGTCCTTGCCGGATACCAGCAGGGCAGAGTCATCCGCAAACAAAAACAATTCACAGTCGCATGCCGATGACATGTCGTTTATGTATATTAGGAACAGTAAAGGTCCCAATATACTGCCTTGGGGGACTCCACAGCTCACAGAGAGGGGGGGACACGGTGCCGTTCACCTCTACCACCTGCTCCCTCCCCTCCAAGTAAGATTGCATCCAGCTCCATGAGGTTTTGTTAAATCCGATTGCTCTGAGCTTATCCATCAGTATAGCGCGGTTAACGGTGTCAAAGGCCTTCTGAAGGTCCAGCATGACCATGCCGCAATATTTGCCCGCGTCCACCTCATGTTTGATGTGGTCGGTCAGATAGAGAAGACATGTGTCAGTGGAGTGGTTAGTTCTGAAGCCGGATTGGAATTTGTACATGAGTTTATTAGTGGCAAGGTAACTATTGACCTGTTCATAAACTATTTTCTCCATTACTTTCGAAATGGAACTGAGAATAGAAACATTTCGGTAGTTGCCAGGTTCCAATTTGCTTCCTTTTTTAAAGAGGGGAGTTACTCTTGCTATCTTAAAATCTTTTGGTACTTGGCCTTGTGTAATTGAAAGGTTTATTATGCGCGTGATGATCGGGGCAATGATGGAGGCAGAGTCCCTGAGGAATCTGGAGGGAATATTATCGAAGCCGGTGGCCTTGTTAGGGTGGAGCGCGCTCAATTTTTTAAATACCTCATCAGCTGGGTCTTGGGGGCAGTTGGGTGTTCCAACAGGACAATGACCCCAAACACATGTCAAATGTGGTAAAGGAATGGCTAAATCAGGCTAGAATTAAGGTTTTAGAATGGCCTTCCCAAAGTCCTGACTTAAACGTGTGGACAATGCTGAAGAAACAAATCCATGTCAGAAAACCAACACATTTAGCTGAACTGCACCAATTTTGTCAAGAAGAGTGGTCAAAAATTCAACCAGAAGCTTGTGGATGGCTACCAAAAGCACCTTATTGCAGTGAAACTTGCAAAGGGACATGTAACCAAATATTAACATTGCTGTATGTATACTTTTGGTCACATTTTCAGTAGACCCATAATAATTTCATAAAAGAACCAAACTTCATGAATGTTTTTTGTGACCAACAAGTATGTGCTCCAATCACTCTATCACAAAAAAATAAGAGTTGTAGAATGTATTGGAAACTCAAGACAGCCATGGCATTATGTTCTTTACAAGTGTATGTAAACTTTTGACCACGACTGTATATTGAAATGATGATACAAAAAAAAACAACACTGAATAATTTTTGTATAAGATGGTCCAAGCGAGTTTGTGTTGACTCTTCTTTGACCTCCAGTCATTACATACATTAGTGTGTTTAATGGACTGTATCAGAGAGTCACAGGATGAGTGGGCAAAGTGCGCATTTAAGAGGGAGGAGCGCCTCCCAGGTGAGGAACGCCACTTCTGGTCATATTACGCTTCTTTTTTTCCCCTCCTGGAGTATCACTTTTCTAACAGACATGAGGACAGCAGCTGCAACAGGATGAGTGCACCCCCCGTGTGGGATTGTTTTGTTTCCAGACGCTTGGAATATGATCAGCTGCTTGTGCGTTGTTAGTGTCGTTGTTAGGCTCGGAGATCCCAGTGGGAAATGGAAGTACGGTTCAAAGACCAAGTGGTGAGTGCAATAAAACACTGCCTGAAATGACCTGTTAAGACGCGAAAATCACCAAAATATGTACAAAATACTTTCTTAAAAGTGACCTCTAACAAAATAAGTTATTTTGAAAATATATTTTTGTTTTAGTATAGGCGTCTGACAAAGTTTTTCAATACTACAAAATGAGGGCATGGCTGTTATCTTTTATTTCCTTATTTAAGCATATCTTTTTGGTTATTGCAACTTTTTTAGGTTAGGTTTATTACCCTGAGAGTTATGAAATGGATTAACAATTATTTGCATATTTTCTGTAAAGTACGATTTAGAAACAGTGCATTTGTTGACAATACAATTAAAACAAGAGATAAAAGAAAAAGTGCATTATTGCTACTTTAAATCGAAACACTGAAAATACAACACACCAGTTTCTGTTTAAGCAGTCAGGCCATTTTTTTTACATGCTTCGGTTAACCATTAACTTACTAGAGCAAATAGCCTACTGTTAACTCCCACTGCACACACCAACACTGTGCTACCAGCTACCAACGCACTTGTTGGTGTTTTTAGACGTCTCTACACTAACAAAAGCTCAGCTGTCATCTGTCATGTCAGTTGTAGTTCCACCAGTGTTATCGTACATCAGTCGACTTCCAACTTCAATCTCGATGTGTCCTATTAGAGAAGCTGGCTTTACTCGTTCCTTCTGGAATGTGATATACTGTATGTCGTGCTGACACAGACAGTTTGCTTGCCGCATCAGAGATGTAACATTGGATCTGGCATTTATCCACCTGCATGTGCCTTTTACGCAGAACCTTTGATTGATTGATTGAAACTTGTATTAGTAGATTGCACAGTACAGTACATATTCCGTACAATTGACCACTAAATAGTAACACCTGAATAAGTTTTTCAACTTGTTTAAGTCAGGGACCACGTTAATCAATTCATGTTGATCACGCATCTGTATACTTTCCCTGACACCTACAGTCGGTTAAATGAATGCTTGCCAGCGCCAGAGTCTAGTGCAGGGGTAGGTAACCTAAGGCTCTCGAGCCAGATGTGGCTCTTTTGATGACTGCATCTGGCTCTCAGATAAATCTTAGCTGACATTGCTGAACACGATAAGTAATGAATAATTCCACTGGTAATCACAGTGTTAAAAATAACGTTCAAAATATAAAACATTCTCATAATTAGAGATGTCCGATAATGGCTTTTTTGCTTAATTACCGATTCTGATATCAACCGATACCGATATATACAGTCGTGGAATTAACACATTATTATGCCTAATTTTGTTGTGATGCTCCGCTGGATGCATTAAACAATGTAACAAGGTTTTCCAAAATAAATCAACTCAAGTTATGGAAAAAAATGCCAACATGGCACTGCCATATTTATCATTGAAGTCAAAGTGCATTATTTTTTTTAACATGCCTCAAAACAGCAGCTTGGAATTTGGGGCATGCTCTCCCTGAGAGAGCATGAGGAGGTTGAGGTGGGCGGGGTTGGGGGTTGAGGTGGGGGGGTGTATATTGTAGCGTCCCGGAAGAGTTAGTGCTGCAAGGGGTTCCCGATATTTGTTCTGTTGTGTTACGGTGCGGCTGTTCTCCCGAAATGTGTTTGTCATTCTTGTTTGGTGTGGGTTCACAGTGTGGCGCATATTTGTAACAGTGTTAAAGTTGTTAATACGGTCACCCTCAGTGTGACCTGTATGGCTGTTGACCAAGTACGTCTTGCATTCACTTGTGTGTGTGAAAAGCCGTAGATATTATGTGGACCGGCACGCAAAGACAGTGCCTTTAAGGTTTATTGGCGCTCTGTTCTTCTCCCTACGTCCGTGTACACAGCGGCGTTTTAAAAAGTCATTAATTTTACTTTTTGAAACCGATACAGATACCGTAATTTCCGGACTATAAGCCGCACCTGACTATAAGCCGCACCAGCTAAATTTAGGGGAAAATACAGATTGCTCCATATACAAGCCGCACCCGACTATAAGCCGCAGGGTTTTGATGTGTAATTAGCGTAGTATATAGGGGTTCCTGCTACCACGGAGGGGATTGTCGGGACAGAGATGACTGTTTGGGAACGCAAAGCGTCCCATTTATTAACAATAAATCTTTCAATCATTCAATCAAACTTTCACATCTTTGACATGGCGAACAGCATTCGTGCAGAGTACAAATAATACAACGGTGCAAAGTAATACAAAGTGCTCGCCTGTACGTTATCAAAACAGCCTACCGGTATATGAAAAGTCAGTCTTTAATCATTGTGTCATCGTCTTCCTCCTGCGTACTAAAACCACCGAAATCCTCTTCGTCGGTGTCGGAGAAGAACAGGCCGTAAATAAGCCGCACCCTTGTATAAGCCGCAGGGATCAGAACGAGGGGAAAAAGTAGCGGCTTATAGTCCGGAAATTACGGTAATTTTGAAACCGATACCGATCATTTCTGATATTACATTTTAAAGCATTTATCGGACATCTCTAATTTTAATCCATCCATCTGTTTTCTACCGCATTAATGGTAAGAAGTATTTTATTTATTATTGGTTAGCTTCAGAATAACAATGTTATTAAAATTAATAAGAGACTTATTATACTCTAAAAATGTTGGTTTTACTTAGAAATACACGCATGTAGTTGCATTCAGTGTTAAAAAAATATTATATGGCTCTCACAGAAATACATTTTAAAATATTTGGCTTTCATGGCTCTCTCAGCCAAAAAGGTTCCCGACCCCTGGTCTAGTGCATTGTTTATAAGGAGAGGCTGCAAAATTCACGCATTAGAGAGGTAACTGTAGAGCCAGTTTTTCCTCACCTGTGTCATTCACACAGAAACCCACCCAAATATGTGTGCGCGTTTACATACACGGCAATCCGAATTAGGTGCGCATAGACCATGACAATTGCTTTCAACGTGAGGTGGGAGAAGTGTGAGTCTTCACAGTCCCAGCATTGCAAAATTTCCATCTTTAATAGGCTGTTAAGGGGGAAAAATGTTAGATTCTTCAATGCATCCCGATTGGACTGTAGATGATTCTGAATCGTTGGACAAACGTCCAAATATCGATTATTTATATATGGTAAAAATGCAGAACTGGGGCGGACAAAGACGAAGGAGGACAAGCAATAGTAGCCGTGGGACTGAGCTAGCTTGAATATAAAGGAGTAAAACAAAATAATAAATGCTTAGTACAATTCATCAGAAGTCTAACTGGAATCATGTTACACCATTGAGTAACCAGCTAAGGCACAGGTGTCAAACTCTAGGCCCGGGGGCCAGATCTTGCCCGCCACATCATTGTATGTGGCCCGCGAAAGCCTAGGAAAAAATATTTGTTAAAAAAATACTTCTTTTTTTTTTTTTTTTTACTAAATGCAAATAATTATTTCGATTTTGACAAGAAAAAATGCGTATCTTTTAAACTTTATTATCTAATCATGCCAAATATTACATTATTATATAGTGTTTTACAAAAATAGGTTAGTAAAGATTACAAATAAACGGTTGAATATTTGCTTGTCACCTTAACATATGATGTATCCATTAATTTGTACATTAAAAAATTTAATAATCAAGTACATAGGCAATAATGTAATAATAGGAGGTGATTACTGGTACACATCGGTAGGTTGGAGTTCAAATCCCAGCCGAGTCATACCAAAGACTATAAAAATGGGACCCATAACCTCCCTGCTTGGCACTCAGCAACAAAGGGTTGGAGTTGGGGGTTAAATCACCAAAATGATTCCCGGGCGCGGCGCCGCTGCTGCCCACTGCTCCCCAAGGGGATGGGTCAAATGCAGAGGACAAATTTCACCACATCTAGTGTGTGTGTGACAATCATTGGTACTTTAATCTTTAAAACTTTAATTTATATCAAAGCTGTCAAATGATAGTTTTTTTATTTTGTTATGATTAATCACAGGTTATTGCCCGCATGCATAAATACATTTTTAAAAAGTGGCCCTCTGAAGGCAGCCATTAATGCGATGTGGCCCTCAATGAAAACAAGTTTGACACCCCTGAGAAATTAGTAAACTGATTAATCAGCAGTCAAGTACATATTATTAAGTAGCCGATATAAAACAAAAATAATATTAATACACAAAATAAAAAATAATATACAATATAATAATTAAATATGCATGAATAATACATTTATAATCAAAATTGTAGTTCCTGGATTCAAAGATTCCTACCTCCATTCACAGCCCAGGTATTGCAGATTCCTTTACAAACAAGCATCGTCCCACCTCTTTTACCGTCGAAATAACTTTCTCCGAAGGAAAAACTATTTTTATTTCAACATTTTGAGGGACTAGTGTTGAATTTTAAACTTCAGACAGAGCCCGGTCCTGGTACGACTACATTTCAATTATTTAATTTGCTCTTAAGGCGGAAAATTGCTTGGTAGAATTTATTCCTGTGATAGTGTTTACTCACATGTCCCCTCTGTACTCAGCCATGCAATCATTTGTCCATATAGTTGCACATGTGTGTATATTGTGTGTGTGTGTGTGTGTGTGTTTGTGTTTGGTATCTGTGTCCCTGCGTACGTATGTGATAATGGGGGATATGGGTCACCGGGTATTGTTTTTAACTTTGTAAAGCACTTTGCGTTGCATTTCTTTTATGTATGAAAAGCGCTTTATAAATAAGGTTTGATTGATTGATTGATATTCCGTCATTTTGTAAAAATAGCACAGTAATAACCAGAATTTGTGCAAAAAAGACTATCTTACAAGAAGACTATTTTGCAAGAAGAGTAAAAATGATATATAAACACTGTAGTTAAGTAAATGAATTATCCCAGACAATATTTATGGGATAGAAAGTATTTATTTTTGGGACACTTACAGTAGGAACGGGATTCTTATGGCCCCATTCATCGCGGTTTACCTGACACATGAAACGTGGCGAATTATCCACTTAAGACGGCATATCTTAAAATGTGTTTTGTGGCAATTCTAACTTTGACCACAGCATCAGTTGCTATGAAGACTGGCACTTTCTAGCATTTTCCCTCCCACCTTCCTCTCACGCGAGATCCACCCAGAAATGGAAGCATATGAATCCGTTGGTGGCTTAGAAAACTTCTTTTTTTTTTAATAAGTTTTACAAGTGTTTTGACTTTTACGCTTTGTCACGGAACCAATTACGCTTGTAAGTTAAGGTACTACTGTAGTTGCACAATACACACCCTGTTTTTGTCAATAGAGTCTTTTTTATTGTTAAACACACACACACACACACACACCAGGTGACCCCTCCCCCATACCAGTCAATCCGGATTGACACAGGTGAGCGCATGCGGCATTGAGGTTTACTTGCAGACATTCTTACAGCTTCTCTTGCCTGTAAGACATTACAGTAAAGTCTTCCATACTAAATGTTTGTCGTTACTCCTCACCTACTAATTTTTGTGTTCTTATTTTGTTGCAGAAACCAGGCATGGAGGACTTAACAATATGGGAGCAGCATACAATAACACTCAACAAAGTGAGTTCCTTGTTTAATGATAGAACAATGTTGCTGTAGAACTGACAGGATAATGGCGTAGTGTTAATTTAGGTAGTTAATGGGGTAACAAGGCAGATTTTGGTATCTTTTGCAAGAGTTTTGTGCAGGACTCGGGCCTAGCACCTAGCAGGATTTAAAAGCGGCACACCCTGCTACAGTAGTCGACACGTACTCGCACCGCATACCAAGCTTGACTGGAATGTGCTTTTTCTGTCACACTCATCCGGCTCCACCTGCATGATTTCTTCCCTCATGTTTTCCCAGTAATTCTTCAGCTGTTTGTCTCATGTTGGCAGGATCCCAAATTCGGCTTTGGCTTTGCCTTATCAGGAGGCAAGGACAAACCTCATCCGGACAGCGGTGATACGGCCGTGATAGTGTCCGACGTGCTGCCAAATGGACCGGCCATGGGTCGCCTGTTGTAAGTTGGCAACCACTAATTCCTTCCTTCAATGATTGCCTTGGGATAATAGAATTGTACATGTATTTTTTGTTGCTGTTTTTGCAGCAACAAAGACCAAATTGTCATGGTCAATGGGATCCCCATGGAGAACGTCCACTCCAACTACACCATTCATACCCTCAAGGCGTTAGAGAAGACAGCTAACATTGTGAGTATGGAGGAGGAAAGGAACCTACAAGATAATGCTTAAAACAGTTCTAGGTAGAGATGTCCAATAATGGGGGTATTTACTGTATTTATTGACAGGCTTAAATAAGTCATAAAAAGTATAAATAATTAGAGATATCGATCAATATAAAAACGTATATTGTGATATAGTTTTGGATATATATATATATGTGGCTAACTTGTGTTTTAGGATACTGTAAACTGGATCATTTGTCTAAATCATCCAAATAATGGTTCTAAACAAGTGCTATTGAATTGACAGGCCTGGAAATTACACCGACTTCAGTTTAAAACTTGGTAGACAAACATTTTTGCAGAAAATTCCTAAATGCACGAGGAGCTCGGACCACTGTTAACACATTGGCTGATCCTTGCACTGACATTTTAACCTTGCTAGTAAACATAGAACACTGGGTTCAAAACTTGTGATTTACATAAGTGAGACCTTCCTTTTCGTAATGTAATGTATGTAACTAAGGGGTTGCTGTAGCTTGTTTATTCAGAATACAGTCAGTAGTCATTTGTACGACCGTTTTTAGTTATACTAGTAGTGTTCCTCAAGGTTCCATCATTTGGGATATTCAACTGTTGGCCCGTGAGTTCAGTTAAAAAAAAAAACTTGTGAGAGACTTAAAAACAGCGTAGTGCTCTTGTAACGTTGACAAAATAAATAGACCAAAATCAAATGTTGACTGCAGAGGTTCTTCGGAATATTCCAAAATAAGACGAATAGTGAAGGGAAAAGTCCTGCGTTTCAGCCTGAAAAGTTTTCGTCAGTGCAAGGGCACTTTCAGGCTGAAATGTTTTTTTCAGACTAGCCAAGTACTAAAAAAATGTGTTTTAATCATTATCCTCTTAAGTGCCTCAGATTTTTTCTTATAAGTTCCACGTGGTGGTCATTGTTTACATTGTGAACAACAATGTATGGGAAAGCCTAAAGCTGTGTCCCTCACTCTGTTCTCCCTCCAGACAGTAAAACGTCCACGGAAGATCCAAATCCCCGCTACAACTAGGCCGACTCGGGCTGTCTCCCACTCCAACTTGTTGGATCCAGACCCTCCGAGGAGAATGCGACGCTACTCGGATGGCAGCGACAATCGAGACGGATATCGCTACCGTCCCAGGGCACGCAGTTCCTCACCTGATCGTAACGGCTATGGAGGCAACGTGCCGTTGATGTCATCAGGGTATAAGAGGCTACCGCAGATTGACGTGCCCGACAAACCCCTCAAGACCACATTGGTTAAAAAGAAAATCACAGACGGTAAGAAGCGAAAAACATTAAGCCATGTTTACATCAAGTAGAACATTGTTGTTAAAACAATTCACCTTTCTTCCAAAATGCTTCTTTATTTCTAAATTGTTGGTGTGGATTTTCCCTATTTAAGCCTCTGGAGGGTGTTTCCCCTGGGGGTGGTCACAATAGGCCAATGACAGATTGGCATGCAGGGGGGCTGTTCACCAGAACAGCCAAAGCAGCAAAAACAACCCTCTTGTGACCACCACAAACAAACACACCTTCCAGAGGCTTAAATAGGGAAACTCCTCAGCTAAAATTTGGAAGTGAAGAAGTTGTTCAGATGAAAAGTGAAACGATTTTGACAAACAAGAAGAGTCCAGTTGCCTTGTGTGATTCCTTTTTTATTTTTATATGACACTGGCATAGAAAGAGGAGTTTAGAACATTCAGAGAGATTACAAACACATTGGAACCTCCAGTGCATGCCATATGCCATAAGAGTTCAAACCAGTTATTCTGACCAAATGTGCCTAAAACGCAGTGGCGGGCTGTGCGTTTCTCACCTAGGCCTTCAGTGATGTTCTACTTAGTCCCACTTCACCTATCAAAATACCGTATTTTATGTCACCACTTGCACACTACTGGGTATTGATCCCCTCAACAGTATACAAAAGGGTCTATTTTTCGGCGTATTTAACATTCAATAAACCCGCTTCAGCAATTAAAACATATCTTACGTGGTACTGTCAAAATTAAAAGAACTGTATGAAACATGAAACAATTAAGAAATAAAATATTTGAACTCACACAGACTAGAGAAAACACACAGGAGATAATACAAATAATAACAGAAGAAATTAACCAATTAAAAAGATGGTTTGACAAAAACAGACTATCGTTGAATCTTAGTAAAACTAAAATAATGCTATTTGGTAACAGTAGAAGAGAAAGTCAAACACACATACAAATAGACGGAATAGAAATTGAAAGAGTAAACGAAACCAAATTTCTAGGTATTATGATTGATGATAAATTGAACTGGAAATCTCACATAAAAAATATACAACATAAAGTTGCAAGAAATACGTCAATAATGAATAAAGCAAAACATGTTCTAGACCAAAAATCCCTTCATATTCTCTACTGCTCACTAGTGTTACCATATCTGAGCTACTGTGTAGAAATATGGGGAAATAATTACAAAAGTACACTTCATTCATTAACGGTGTTACAAAAAAGATCAGTTAGAATAATACATAATGTTGGATACAGAGAACATACAAACCCTTTATTTATTGAATCAAAAATACTGAAATTCCACGACATAGTGAATTTGCAAACAGCTAAAATTATGCACAAAGCAAACTATAACCTGCTACCCAAGAATATACAACAATTCTTCTCAAAAAAAGAGGAGAAATATAATCTTAGAGAAAAACGTAATTTAAAACATTTGTTTGCACGTACAACACTTAAGACCTTCAGTATATCAGTATGTGGAATTAAATTAAATTATGGAATGGATTAAGCAAAGCAATCAAACAATGTACTAATATGATACACTTCAAGAAACTCTTCAAACTTAAAGTGTTTACAAAGTACAAAGAAGAAGAACCATGACAAACATTCTCAATTTATTTCATCCATCCATTCATTCATTCTTAAAGTAATCTTACTTATCTCATCTTATGAAATATGACTTACTTCACCAATTATTATTATTAAATTCTTACTATTATTTATTTATTTATTTTTATTGCGATTACTTATGGAGTTTATTGTGAAAAAATTGTGAACAGGAAGTGAACAAAAAGTTTTGCAACTGTTATGTAAAGAAAAGGGGTAGGATTAAATAAGCTCTGATTCTTCCTACTCCTTTTCGAACATGTTGAAAAGAAACTGGAAATTGTGATGTATCATGTTGTATGCTTGCATGTTCGAAATAAACTCAAACTCAACTCAACTCAATTTGTAGCACCCATCCGACACTGCATAAGCCAGTGGTACCGCTCGTAGTCGTTTGATTCGTGTGAATGTTGCGGGCAAACCATTTAACCACCGGGATAGCTTCCGGTGTCGGCCGACCTCATCTCAGTAGATGCAGTTTCTCTTAAGTATCCTTCTTTAAAATGGCCTTGCAAATATATATATCTGCCACCTAATCAACATTTTGCTCTCCTTCTTTATGAGTACAGGTGAGTTTTCTGTGGCTTTCTATGGCTCGTATTGTTCCAGGACCACTTCCTGTTTTCGCAAGTTGTGATTAGATACTCACTTGGGACTCCCAAGTGAGTATCCAATCACAGCGTAAGGCCAGCTTGAAGGCCTTACTGACAACAACTTGTGATCTGATTGACTATTGTCTATCAACGCCTGCATTGTTGATTCTGAAGGCCCCGGGCAGATTTGGTACAGCATGGCAACATAAGCTTGCTGAATTCTGATTGGATACAAACTCTAACCTAAAAACAACAGCACTGGAAAGAGCATACTATGACATGAAGAGAATATGAATACGCAGGAAATAGGGAAAGTAAATTAAAAAATAATTTCATCTTTAATTATGAACATGATTTCTGGTTATGTTAGGCCAGCAGAAAAGGCCTTGCTGGCCCTGACGGCACACCACTGATGTACTGTATGTATACCATGAAGTGGCCTTTGTTTTACCCAACTCGGTGGGTTGCCTGTTGTCACTTGGAATTGTCTGATCACAGTAAAATCAATGTTAAATACTAGTCTAAACAAATATCGTGTATTATCTCGTTTTCGTGAAATGAGTGTATCGTCACACCCCAAGTACATTGAATGAACTTAGATTTAGACTTAGACAGCACTGGAAAGAGCTTAATATGACATGAAAATAATATGAATACTTTTAATATTTAGGGAAAGTAAATGTAAAATTACTTTTATCTTTGATTATAATCATGATTTCTGGTTATGTTAGGCCAGCAGAGATGGCCTTGCTGGCCCTGATGGCACACCACATCTCAAAAGTCAAGTCAAGTGTTCAAACCTTCAAGTGTGCAAATCTTGTGAGACTTCAGCTCAAAGAGAATCTACATGATTAACTCCACACAATGAATTTTTGCAGCGATTTACCTGGGTTTTGTTTTATCCAGCAGAAATGCTGTTGTCTGACAGTTAATAGTTTTAAAAAGTAAGCAACATTTGCACAATATCATTGTGCAAATTGAGCATTATTCGGTTCTATTTGACACTGGCATTGAGACAAAAAAAAAACCAAAACATTTATATTAGTTGAAGAAATTAAAGAGTTGCAGTGATACGGTGAGGATTTGTTATTTTTTTAGCCATCTCAACGTTTAAAATATAGAATAAATTGCGACAGCATTAACAGACTTAATATTTGTATTTGATTTCCACTATCTTTGGCATGCTTTTTTTGAAGAGTATGGATTGAAGCTGGGCAGTCAGATCTTTATCAAGCACATGACTGAAACTGGCCTGGCTGCAAAAGAAGGCACACTGCAGGAAGGAGACCTTATCCTGAAGGTACAAAAACAAACCTCCAAAAGCAACCTCCATTTTTTAACCGCTCTTCTTCTTCTAAACAGATCAATGGCATGACCACAGAGAATCTATCTCTGCTGGAGACCAAGCACTTGGTGGAGAAGAGCCGAGGCAAGCTAACCATGACGGTCCTCAGAGACAACCGCAAGTTCCTGGTCAGCATCCCTGAAGTGGAGGACAGCGCTCCCAACAGTGAGGTGGACCGGCGCAGGCACAGTAGTTCTGAGATGGAGGGTGAGGAATACACAAGGGCATGACTGACATGTTATGTGAACATCACTTCACTCACTTTGTGGGGGGGTTTCAGACATTTCAGACCTGGACGATCGCTCACCTCCTCATAGAACGTCTCGTCATCCCACCAGAGAGAAACGGACGCACAGGTATACATTTTTCGAGCCATAAATTACCTCCACCAACGAGTGTATGATATCATATGTGCAAGTTTGAAACTTCCTGTCTGCAATTTTTATAAATGAATATGTATTTTTTATATATTATATGTATATTGATATATATTTTGTATACATATTTTTATATATACATTCCTGCACCTTCACTTTTATACAGCTACTTAAAGATATATATATATATATATATATATATATATATATATATATATATATATATATATATATATATATATATATATATATATATATATATATATGTGTATATATGTATATGTGTGTGTGTGTGTGTGTGTATGTGTATTGGTGTATATATTATATGTATGTATATGTTTATACATATGTATGTATATATATTTTATATACATTCCTGCACCTTCGCTTTTATACAGATACTTAAAGAAATATATATATGCGTGTGTGTGTGTGTGTGTGTGTGTGTGTGTGTGTGTGTGTGTGTGTGTGTGTGTGTGTGTGTGTGTGTGTGTGTGTGTGTGTGTGTGTGTGTGTGTGTGTGTATTAGTGTATATATGTGTATGATTATACATATATGTTTATACGTGTGTATGTATATATGTTTATATCATGTATACGTATATGCATGTATATATGTGTATTTGTTATGTATGTGTATATGTATATGTATATATATACAGTATGTGTGTACGTGTGTGTGTGTATATATATATATATATATATATATATATATATATATATATATATATATATATATATATATATACAGTGTATATATATGTTTGTGTGTATATATATATATATATACAATATATATATATATATATATATATATATATATATATATATATATATATATATATATATATATATATATATATATATATATATGTGTGTATGTATATATATATATATGTCAAACCGTCTCTTTGATTTGTTAATTTCTTCTGTTATTATTTGTATTAGCTTCTGCATGTTATCTCCTGAAAAAACCGCAGACGTTGTGTCGTGTGTTTTCATGGCATAAGACGCTGTAATCGGTGGCACTGCAGTGTTGTTTGCAAACTTTCACTTCCCATAATTGTCTTCTTGTGGGGAAAGCAATGTCAAAGCTTCCCGCAATTATCGCGGGTGGAGCAGCCCAACAGGGCATTTAAAAATGTTGAAAAACTAAGGAGGAAGCGCCACAAACACATAGCATCAGCTTAAAGTTGGTAGTTGTCATGGCGCCCTGTAGTCATGTCTGTCAGGCATCATCAAAGTGTTAGTAGTCTTACTTGATCTTAGTTTTATCTGCCTTGTGGCTGATCTTCCCTACTTTTTCATGTCTCTCCGTTTGACACCAGAACCAGAGCCGACCCACCTCTGGTCTTCAAGTCCAGGGATTCTTCTCCGGTACGCTCCACTTTGACTCGACCTCCAAGAGGCTACGCATCTCGCAGACGTAAGACCTGCAGACTTCTACTATCACACCATTACTGGTGTGACTGTGATGTTTTTATAAAAGCTTTTGAATGTTCTTTCTTTCAGCTACTTATGAATCAGAGTCAGATCGCAGCGCCTCACCGCCTCCTGTGAGGACGGACAGTCTGCTTTCGAGGGACCACTCCGACAAATACAAGTCAGTATACAAATAAATGACTGGACTCTATTTTTGTAACATACTCACACTTTTTTCCCTGCAGAAGCTTGTCTGGACTGGCCATCCTGCCTAACCCAAGATCCTCTCCCACCCACAACTGGACATTACCTAGACCTTCCTCAACCTCCTCACGACCGCGCAAGCCTTTGTCAGACTCAGGCTCTGACCGCAGCGCCTCCCCCCCAGCACACAGAGACAGTCCTAGATATGACAGATACAAGTAAGCTTTGAGCCTCAAATCGAGTGGTCTTGATTTGTTTTTTCTTGATGATTCATCCTCTTCTTCCTTCTCACACTTCAGTCCCATTGTTCTTCCTGCTGATCTGCCCAGCCTGAGAAATTCCCCTATCCTGGTACGCCCGGAACCACCAAGGAGAGTTAACTCTCCCCTCAGAGTCCCACGCCAAGGTCTGTACACAGTACAGTCTTCACCTCTCAATGTTTACTTCTGATAAAGTATTAAGATTTCAACACGAAAAATATTATGGTTGACTATTGGTACAAATTTACAATCAAACAGCTATGGAATTACCATAAACAACTCAGCCAGGACTGCAATTATTACAATATTAGCAGGCATGACATTATCCAGATTAAACTGACAAACAGATCCATCTGAGATTTATGAATGAAATAAATAATTAAAAAAAGGTTGTGAATATGCCTTTATATTGCACTCCCAGTAGTTGCCCATATTGTTATTATTTTTGTAAAATATGTCTGCCTCACAATACGAAGGTCCTGAGTAGTCGTGAGTTCAATCCCGGCCTCGGGATCTTTCTGTGTGGAGTTTGCATGTCCCCCCCCGTGACTGCGTGGGTTCCCTCCGGGTACTCCGGCTTCCTCCCACCTCCAAAGACATGCACCTGGGGATAGGTTGATTGGCAACACTAAAAATTGGCCCTAGTGTGTGAATGTGAGTGTGAATGTTGTCTGTCTATCTGTGTTGGCCCTGCGATGAGGTGGCGACTTGTCCAGGGTGTACCCCGCCTTCCGCCCGATTGTAACTGAGATAGGCTCCAGCGCCCCCCGCGACCCCGAAGGGAATAAGCGGTAGAAAATGGATAATAAATAATGACAATAAATTTGGTAATATTCAGTCTGAAATTATATATAACATTATATAGCATTTTTATTTACGTATGCATGTATACAGTATGTATGCATGTATATATAGTGTCCGCCCTGAGATCGGTAGGTCGTGAGTTCAAACCCCGGCAGAGTCATACCAAAGACTATTAAAATGGGACCCATTACATCCCTGCTTGACACTCAGCGTCAAGGGTTGGAATTGGGGGTTAAATCACCAAAAATGATTCCTGGGTGCGGCCACTGCTGCTGCTCACTGCTCCCCTCACCTCCCAGGGGGTGATCAAGGGTGATGGGTCAAATGCAGAGAATAATTTCGCCACACCTATTGTGTGTGTGACAATCATGGGTACTTTAACTTTAATATATGTATGTGTGTATATGTTTATATGTATGTATATGTGTATATATATATTAATGATTCCCGGGCGCGGCGCTGCTGCTGCCCACTGCTCCCCAAGGGGATGGGACAAATGCAGAGGACAAATTTCGCCACATCTAGTGTGTGTGTGACAATCATTGGTACTTTAATCTTTAATCTTAATTTAATGTATGTATATATGTATATACTGTATGTGTATTTATATATATATGTGTATGTATATATAAATATGTATGTGTGTATATATGTGTATATATATATATATAATACACATATATATATATGTATGTGTGTGTATATGATTTTATATATATATATATATATATAATACACATATGTATGTGTGTGTATATGATTTTATATATATATATATATATATTTATATATATTTATATATATATATGATTATATATATATATTTTTTTTTTTAAATATATATATATATATATACAGTATATATATATATGTGTGTATGTTTATATGTTCATATATATGTATGTATTTATATGTGTATAATTTAGAAAATATTTGTATTTCATTTTATTGAAATGAATAGAAATTCTACATATACCACACTCTTCACTAAATAGTAGGTGTGATGGCACTTTGAATAAAGGAGTTAAATAAAGGAGAAAAAGGACATTGATTACTGCAGAGGTTTTCATCATAGGGTTCAGCAGAGTTACTGCAGGGGGTAGGGAAATTTTTGGTTGAGTAAACTTTTAATTTTTTTAAGTTATTATTTTATATGTATTTTTTTATATTCCACCAGCAATTTTTCCACAAATGTAAATGTCTTTAAATACACATTGACATTGGTTCACTGTACCTTGGCGCTTTGAAATAAGGACATGAAGAAATAATTATACTGCATTTTTATAATAATCTTAGCAATTAAGATAGCTAGCAATTAGCGCTCAAGTTGCAAGCTAGTGATTAGCGCCACTAGCGATTTTAATTTTAATTTTAGTATACCATAATAACTATGTATCTTTAGGATCATACAATATATCTGAATAGTCCCTGCTTAATCGCTCTATTAATTTGGGGGGCCTTTGGCCTGGAAAATGTTAAAAACCCCTGAATAACTGTATTTACATATTTCAGAATACTATATTTTCAAAATATAACAATACAGGCAAGTTGCAACACTGTAATGTAGATGTGTAACGTAAGGGTGGAATAGTACTACATGCTGTAGCCATGCTTCAATAAAGTCATATTTTAGCAGTATTTTAATGAGATCTGTAAAAGGGCATGCAATATATAACAATTAATAACAGTAATGCTATATGTGAGATAACCGTTTTTTTCTATTTTCCTCTCAGACTCCGAGTCCGAGTCGGAAGGCAGCTCGGGGCCTTCTCGGAGGCAGAGCACCACCTATAGCCAGGACTCTCACAGCAGATACAGGTACAGATGAAGGCCCGTTCCAAAAGCATCCTCCACCCCCTTCCCAACCTGAAACCCCCACGACTGGGACAATGACCAAACTGTGCACCAGGCTTTATCTTATTAAATTACTATTATCTATTGAGCTTTTTTTCCACCCTTTTGTTTTTAAGTTACACCAAAGTTACCTTTTTTTCCCTGTCATTATTATTTGTACTTTTTGTGTCTGTGTGTGTGTGAGATCAGTTTGTAGCTTTTGGATTTGTGTTTTGGACTGTATCACGTGTTTCAGCAATGAAATAAAAGTGACTTCCACTGAACATGTCCCTCTCATATGTGGCTAAGTGCTGATTAAACATAGGACACATTATGCATATTTGTACATATTGTAAACCAAACAAACCAATACATACATACATATAATTGATTAATACTGGACACAAAGCCGTTAAAGGTCAGAGAGAGAGCTCCCCTCAGTGACGCAAAAGGTGAATATTCAACATTCCCCATCAATAATCATCATATTAGCCACACCCCAACTCCCTCTCAAACATTACTGAGATTTGTTTTCCTCCTCCCTCACTCCCACCTCCCTCTCTTCTCTTCCAGAGCTTTGCCAGATGTTTCCTCAAAGACGAAGCCGAAGCGGCGGAGCTCCTCTGGTGTACGTGTCGGCAGCGTGCCACACAGAGGTGTGTAAGCATGTAATCAAGTCTTCATTCATTCACTGAGGATTTTCACATCAAATCTTGTTGAAAATCCACACGTCATAAAGAAAAATTGTTGCTGCAGATTACGCATTTTACCACAATTTAATATTACAATTACTTTTAAATCACATATGATACTATTAATAATAGTAGAATAATAATAGCGGAATATTCAAAAAATATTGGTTAATTGCCAATTAAAGAAATTAGGATACAGGAACCAAAATAAATTACATTTTGACGAGAAACCAAGCTCCGATAATCCAAATTAAAATACAGAATGAAACTTGCTAGCAGTGTTTCACTCAAATAAGTAAACTTTTGTAATTTCCTGTTGCCACTGGTTGGGGCTATGGCTAATTCAGAAAGTGACCTTTGCTTAACTTCAGGGAGTCATCTTCATCAGCCGCACCAGTTATTTATTTTTTTTATTGTTATTTTTTTAATTAATCAATCCAACAAAACAATACACAACAATACCATAACAATGCAATCCAATTCCAAAACCAAACCCGACCCAGCAACATTCAGAATAGCAATAAACAGCAATTGAGAGGACACACAAACATGACACAGAACAATCTAAAAGTAGTGAAACAAAAATGAATTTTATCAACAACTGTATCAATATTAGTAACAATTTCAACATAGCAGTGATTAAAAATCCCTCATTGACATTATCATTACAGACATTTATAAAAAAAAAAAAAAAAAAAGAACAATAGTGTCACAGTGGCTTACATTTGCATCGCATCTCATAAGCTTGACAACACATTGTGTCCAATATTTTCCACAAAGATAAAATAAGTCATATTTTTGCTTCATTTAATAGTTAAAAGCCGCACCAGTTATGATTAAGATCAGACCGTCTGGAGCAGCACGGTGGTAGAGGGGTTAGGGCGTCTGCCTTACAATACAAAGGTCCTGGGTTCGATCCTGCGCTCGGGATCTTTCTGTGTGGAGTTTGCATGTTCTCCCCGTGACTGCGTGGGTTCCCTCCGGGTACTCCGGATTCCTCCCACCTCCAAAGACATGCACCTGGGGATAGGTTGATTGGCAACACTAAATTGGCCCTAGTGTGTGAATGTTGTCTGTCTATCTGTGTTGGCTCTGCGATGAGGTGGCGACTTGTCCAGGGTGTACCCCGCCTACCGCCCGAATGCAGCTGTATATGAAAAGTCAGTCTTTAATCATTGTGTCATCGTCTTCCTCCTGCGTACTAAAACCACCGAAATCCTCTTCGTCGGTGTCGGAGAAGAACAGGCCGTAAATAAGCCGCACCCTTGTATAAGCCGCAGGGACCAGAACGAGGGGAAAAAGTAGCGGCTTATAGTCCGGAAATTACGGTATATAATAAAAAAT
This sequence comes from Entelurus aequoreus, assembly GCF_033978785.1. Lineage (NCBI taxonomy): Eukaryota > Metazoa > Chordata > Actinopteri > Syngnathiformes > Syngnathidae > Entelurus > Entelurus aequoreus. Next base: position 18,742,194 of record NC_084757.1, read on the forward strand.
TAAAATAGAAATGAAAACATGACACATACTAGATAAACATTAGATAAAACAGAAACATAGATAAAGATAGAAATAAAAGCATGAAAGCACGGGACAAACTACAAATTCTAATACCCTTTTCAGCCTGTAGGAATCATAAATCATTATGATGTTGACTACAACCAAGATGGCGGACAGCTTTAAAAAAAACTACAAAATTAAAATGGACTCCAAATATGATGCATACTTCCTGTTTTCGAATTAGGCCATGCCTACTTCCTGGGGTCATAAATCAAACCCCCGCTAGCCCCCCTCAATTAGTGGGTCCATGGAGGCCACGCCCACTTTTTTGTGGGTCATAAAACTCCCCCTCACTTCCGGTCATAAAACAAATCTCCCGGTGGCCCCCCTTTTTTGGTGGGCTTAAATCTTCTGACACTTGTTTTGGTCTATTTATTTCGTCAGAGTTACAGAAGCGCTCTGCTGTTTTTAAGAATCTGCTGCAAAAATGGGTGAGAAAGAGAGGACCTAAAATGTAACCTTCAGGAACACCACTAGTACAACTAGTGATTGTAATGTAATGTAAATAATTCAATGTATATACTCTGATGATTAACTTGTGGGATGACTGTATTATGCTGATAGTGTATATTTGTACCATGAATTGATTAACGTGGACCCCGACTTAAACAAGTTGAAAAACGTATTTGAGTGTTACCATTTAGTGGTCAATTGTACGGAATATGTACTGTACTGTGCAATCTACTAATAAAAGTTTCAATCAATCAATCAAAAACTTTAAAAAGTTGGACAAAAAATGTAACTGCCAAAAAGAAGAGGCCTTAAAGGGGTGCCTTGAGGAACAGCTCAGTTCTGTAAATCAAAGGTTTGGTTTTTGATTGATTGATTGAAACTTGTATTAGTAGATTGCGCACAGTACAGTACATATTCCGTACAATTGACCACTAAATGGTAACACCCGAATACACGTTAATCAATTCATGGTATGAATACGGGTGGTAGGGATGGGCGATACCACACTTTTAGGATTCGATACGATACCGATACTTTTTCTTGCATTTTCATCGATACCGATACCAATAATTTCTTATTGGCAATTTTTTGTCAGTCAAAAATATAATTACTATTGTTATTATTTAAGACAAATCACAAGACAAATACAGACCATTTATACCACATTTATTATTGTCAATATATAATAAAAGTAAAATTAAAATAAATGACATAAATATGAAAAATAAATTAAATATTATATATAATAACTATATATTATATATAATAATAATTAAATATTGGGGCTTTCCAATTAACAGTCAAATCCGAATTGCAAGAAGCTGCAGTTATTTTTTAAAGTTTGTGATATAATTAGCAATTAATGAAATATGAAATAGGCTAATGTTTTTGAAATGTAAGAAATCATGTTACAGATTAAAACCAAAATCACATTCAATCATATATTCAAGATTTTCTTGGAAAAAAATACAACTGTAATGCAAAGATGAAGAATCTCCTAATTGTATCTCTTTCTTATCTTGTTTTAAATACTCAAGCAATTTTCAACTAACAGTAAATTCCCCTGTGTGGAAATTATTTGAATTTAGGATAATCATTTAAACAAAAATATTCAGTAAACATTACTAAAAAAAAAAAAAAACAATGCCTGTTTTAAGTCAACAATTGGACAACACTGGATATGCCTGGCTGCATCGCTGTCGGCTGGCTGTGTGTGTGTTGCACGTTGACGACGCTCATTCGCTGTCTCCTGTCACGTGACTGGGCCAGCTCTATACTCTGCCAGGTACAGGGGTGTCCCAGCACATAGTAAGTTAAGTAAGTCATCAAAAACATCTGAAAGTGATGCTTGCACCCCCCACACGCCGTTTTTTGGTTTATGTCGATACTTTTTTCAGAAAAGTGATGCCAAATGAGTAGCGTGTGAGTATCGATATATCGATACCACAGGATCGATACGCACATCCCTAACGGATGGACCCCAGTATGTTATACTAGCAAGGTCAAATGTCAACGCTAGGATCTGCCAATGTGTTTGTGGTCCCAGTTTGTCTGTACAACAGGAGCACTTTAGTGTGTTTAAGAATTTGCTGCAAAAATGTTTGTCACCCAAGTTTTAAATTGAACTCGGGGCCGGTATAGTGTCATTACAGGGCCCTAGGTGTACACTTTGCAATTTGTCATCACCCATCTGTCCCAGTATCCATGATTTTAATTTGGGCTCATTTGGTCAAAGTTCCTAAGATGAGTTTGTCAAAAATATGACCCCTGATTTTCTATCCAAATCAAAATAGCCAGCTTCCCGTTTATTTGTGAACATGGCTTCTTGAGACTTTTTTCTGCGTATATTTGATCCATGACACTGTTGGCAGCGCCTCTTGTTTAATTCACCAGGCCTGACAGGCTTGCAAACTTTGATCAGTTAAAGCACACGAAGATAGATGTATGAATGAATAATAATAAACTACTACAGGGACTTTAGACGAAAACTAGCCTTCTGGCTAATTCTGGCTTTTTTAACCACGTGTAGTCGTGTGTTTTTTATGACATTGCATTGTCCCCTTTGAAATAAACTAATCTTAAACACAGCTTATGTTATTCATGAGGAAAATAATATACAAAATATACTGTTTATAGTCAAACCAGGTTTTATCCGATTCTAATCGAGACAGATTGCATTTAGCTAGTATAAACTTATTTTTAAATTATATGTTTGTAACTATTTAAAACAATACACACTGTCAATTAAATAAATGTAGTTATTTGATACAATTTAAACAAGTATATAATTTACTAGATAAAATAACATTTTGATATAGAATATTTTGTTTATACTGCTATAGTAGCTGCAGTTTGCTACAATTTACTACCACACTATTTTTTTTTGATGATGTATAATGTAAAAATATATTTAGATATTTAGTGACATTTACAGAAAATGTATTTAATATTTTCCCTGAATAACATTCAAATCAAATCAGCTGTTGTTTCAATGAATTTTGATTATTTAAATCAATGACTTGGCAAGAAGTGTCCAAATTGAAAAGAAATATACTGCAAAGTGAAACCAAGTTGAATCTGGATCTGATCCAGATTGTGCATTTTGCTAGAGTTGGATTAGTTTGCTTCCATCTTAAATTGTGGCTTGTACAGCCCTTTGAGACACTTGTGATTTAGGGCTATATAAATAAACATTGATTGATTGATTGATATATTTCCGGTATCATATTGTCATATTCAATTTGTTATTGACAGGTATCAAGTTTCATTTAAAGGGAACATCTACAAGAACATATTGTATCAATATGCACAAGATAAAGCAAGGAATTTGAGCATTTGTATTCTGTTCATATTGGAGTGTAAACTAATTCATTGCAACATTTCTGTAAATACACTGCAATTAGACTGGCCCGGTACTTCCGTAATATTTGATTCCTTACAGCCCCATCAGAGTCTGAATCAGAGGACAGTTACGCATCAGTCCCTCGCAGGGACTCAACGGACAGCGAGAACTCCAGCAGAGCCAAAAACAGATACAGGTGGGATTTTAACGGCAGGACCACACAGGATCAAAGACATGTTTACCTTCCTAGGTATTAGTTTTTGGTATTTGCCCGAGAGGAACTAGTACCGGTATTATTGGTGTGCACAATGAACTTCTGCATTCAAAATAACCCCCTGTGGAGACCTGGGAACTGCAGCTTGTTTGTGCACTACATGGACAAATCATCCAGATGCTGCTTTCAAATTAATTAATTTTCAAAGACCACCTTCGTTTTTTAAGACAGATTTTTGGGGAAATATTTTTAACGCAAAATAATCTTTTGAAGTTACTGGTAGATTTAAATCAAAATTCATATTTCTTAGCAGCGGGACAGTTTGATGACTGATAACTGTTATTGAAAAATGGAATTACAGTAACATCATAACTCCGCTTCTACTGTTTGCTAACTTGCCCAACTGGTGTGCGTGAGTTACAGCAAGAAAAGCTCTGACTAGTGAAGTGTATTTCGGGTCTTGTCATCCTCGTCCGGACAGAAGGATGTCACGGCAGTGTGGCTGGATCAAAAGAGACGTTGGAGACGCTTTACTGAACCAAGAGCTGCTTTATTACAAGCGAGTGTCATTATTCAGTTCTGCAGTACCTGGAGGAACCTAGGTCAAAAAATGAAGGACTCCTAACTTGGAGAAGCCAAACCATCAGTTTTATATTCCTTCTTCCTCCTTCTTCTTGTGTGTGTGTGTGTGTGTGTGTGTGTGTGTGTGTGTGTGTGTGTGTGTGTGTGTGTGTGTGTGTGTGTGTGTGTGTGTGTGTGTGTGTGTGTGTGTGTGTGTGTGTGTGTGTGTGTGTGTGTGTATGTGTATGTGTATGTGTGTGTGTGTGTGTGTGCGCGCGTGCGTGCGCGTGCGCGTGCGCGTGCTAAGTCAGGGGAGCGCATCCTGACCATAAAAGGAGATGTTTGTGTGTAAGTGTCTGGAATACAACTGTTTTAAGTCTTAACTCAAATGTCGGCGTTGAGCTAGACAGGTAGTCTTTTCTCAAGGATAGGGTTATCACTTTTGCATTCGGAAGTCTCAATTAGAGTCTCTCTTCCTACGAGAAGTGATCCAATCCACCTGTGAATATCAAACTAAGGGGCCTTATCCATTGCCGGCCCAAGCCTCCATGGGGCCCTAAGCAAAATTTGATTTTGGGGCCCTCTATTTCTGCCAATAATATTGATTGTTGATCATTCACACACCTACTATAAACTCATTGCGGCTCTGGCAGTGTTGTTTACATTATCCTATTGTCAGCCTGGCATGTCTTTACAAATGATATGTCATTTATAAAGATATGGGGGTGGCCCAGTTAAGAATATAAATAATACCAATGAATGAACGAATGATGTCCAGAGTGCCACATATTGTTCCTAATCTTAAAATGTAGAAAACATTCAGCTACAAGAGTGGCCTGGGGTTGAACAGTCCAAGTGATAAAGCTTTGTATTTACAGTAAAAGTGTCATCTTGTCTCATCAGTCTTGTACATATTAGTCTTTAATTACTAGTTTATATTTTTAGTTAATTGTTCATATTTAATGTTTACTTTGTACAAAGAGAGCGCAGTCTACTGAAGTTAAATTCCATGTGTGTTAAACATAACTGGACAATAAAGCTGATTCTGATTCACTTTATTATTTTTGGTAACAAAAACCTGAAACAGCAATGTGCAAAAATAATTCGTAGTGCAAGAAAAACAATAAAGTGCAACAATAAAATCACTTAAATATATATAAAAAGGAACAAATTCAATTTGACAAAAAACAACATAATTAAATTAAATACCAAGCAAATACTTAAATAATATTAATGAACAGAGTTACCAGAAACATGGTAACATAACGGTTTATAAACAAATATAAAGTTACTACATATTAAAACTATGTAAATGTACATAACGATGTGCAAAAAATTTTTGGGGAAAAAATCAAAATGAATTACCTTAAATTAAGGTCCTTACTTCACACATTTGACCATCACATCACAGTTTTGTTCCTCTGTTCTTCACCACCCACACCACTCCACCCACTCCTTAAAACCTGTGCTTCCTGGCTTTTCTGGAGGCAAAGTCATTTATGACATCACTGTAAGAAATCTGATGGCCGACTTTGTTATTAATACTAATCACTGCCATGTACGAGTCTGACTCAGACTCGTACATGCAAAAAATAAAAAATAAGAATTTTTTGTTAATTGCTTTTGGGGGCCCCCTGGTGGCCGCGGGGCCCTAAGCAAGCGCTTAGTACGCCTATGCCTTGGGCCGGCTCTGGCCTTATCTATGTATGTGTTCAAACTGAAATACCACTGTTTAATTAAACTTGGTGGTTTGCTTTCTCCAAGGTGAATATAAACATTCACCATATGTAGAACATAATATGAGTTAATTAATTCACTTCATTAGCTCAGGGAGAAGTTGTTGGATGGCATATTCTGAGTTGCATGTATAAATCTCTGCGCTCCAAATATAAGACCATCACTTTTTCAGAACAGTATGTGACTATAACGAATACAAAAATGTCAAAAAGCCTCCTTGAGGGTCTGAGTTACTGGGATACTTGTATTGGACTGATATGTAGACTTTCCAAGTGTCCGGCAAAAGCTTTCAGAACCAAGTAAATTATGTAATTTTCTTATCTGCTGCTCCCAGAGTCCTTCCTGAGATGAAGTCCTCTTCGGCCCCTGTGAATCCAGAACCTCCTGGTCGGATCTCAATACCTGTCCAACCGCCGCCTCCCCCAGATGGTCAGTTCTCTCGTCTTCAGTTTCGTGCTTGCTGCTCTTTCTTTTCCAAAGTGAAGGCAAAATCTTTGTCGTCACTCTGCACCATTCAGATTCCTCAGAGACGGACCCGCTGTCGCACCTCCGAAGATCCGGGAGCTCAGACCGTGGGGATAGCCGACGTAGGTGAGGTAGTCGTGTGTGTGTATATATAATAGTAGATATTTGTATTTACGTTGGTGTCTGCTTGCCAATGTTCCGTGTATCATTATTTTGTGTCTTATTTTCATCGATAAAGCATAAAAAAAAGTGTTTACCAACTGCTAAATAAGTTTTTTTAACATTACGAGTGCCCTCTAGACATTAAATAACACCCTTTAGTCACCTTTATACTCTTTAATCCAATATGGTAATGCTGCTTGAGGCTGAGCCAGTCAGTTGCCATGAAACTGAACAGGTCATGGACATGGTCATGGTCATTGGTTTGATCTCATCTAGTGACCAATATTACTTCTGTAGTATGAATATTTTAAGTTCCTCATGATTTGATTCGATTCCCATTCTTGGGGTGATGATTCGATTCAGAATCGATTCTTGATTCAACACGATTACCGTGATATATTATTTGATGTATAAATTATAGTAAAACCTTTTCAAAACAGGTTACAGGTTACAAAAGCTCTTCATGGCTGCTGACTAACACGGGCAGTGTTGGCCTAAAACAGGGGTGTCGAACTGGTTTTCATAGAGGGCCACATCGCAGTAATGGCAGTGGTGTGCCGTCAGGGCCAGCAAGGCCTTCTCTGCTGGCCTAACATAACCAGAAATCATGATCATAATTAAAGATAAAAGTATTTTTTTATTTACTTTCCCTAAATATCTAAAAGTATTCATATTCTCTTCATGTCATATTATGCTCCTTCCACTGCTGTTGTTTTTAGTGTTAGTTTGTATCCAATCAGAATTCAGCTAGCTTATGTTGCCATGCTGTACTAAATCTGCCATATGCCTTCAGAATCAACAATGCGGGCGTCTGTGCACTGTAAGTGAACGGGGACATACAGTTGATAGACAATTTCGATAGCAAATCAGATCACGAGTTGTTGTCAGTAAGGCCTTCTAGATGGCCTCACGTTGAACGTGACAGTTAGGCGTCCTGTGATTGGATACTCATCGGGATCGTTAGCGGATGAATTTGAGAACACATAGAGTTGATAGATAGTTGCGATAACCAATCAGATCACAGATTTTTGACAGTAGCTGTTCTGTTGCAACTAAAAGTTGTAAACTCTTGTTGTTAAAGTGTGTCATGCTTGTCATTTAATTAACATTGTTACATGTGTATTTGTCGCCATCATGTGGTCAGGGCAGATCATATATATGAGAAGTGTGTACTTTGAATCAGTTGCATAAGCCAACCAGAGAAATTCATATGTTTTAATTGCTGATGCGTTTTAATAGATTTTTAAATGCGCCAGAAAATAACCCGTTTTGTACACTGTTGATGCTGTTCAATACACAGTAGGGTGTAAATGTGTTCCTGTATAGTATTTCTCCAGCAATGGTCATGTGGTGACATCAATTATGGTATCTCGAGAGGTAATCATTGAAGTCGGAGATCACTGAAGGCCTAGGTGGGAAACGCACGGCCCGCCACTGAGTAATAGCTGCCTTCAGAGGGCCGCTTTATAAAATGTATTAAAATTATGCATGCGGGCAATAACCTGTGATTAATCAAAATTCAAATTGATCTGATTTTAAAAATATATATATCATTTGACAGCATTGATATAAATGTGTACCAGTAATCACCTCATATTATTACATTATTGCCTATGCACTTGATTATTAGATTTTTTTCATTTACAAACTAATGTTATCTTTACTAACATATTTTTGTAATACACTATATAATAATGTAATATATGGCATGATTCGATTATAACGTTTAGAAGATACGCATTATTTTTTGTCAAAATCGAAGTAATTATTTGCATTTAGTAAAAAAGGAATGAAGTATTTTATTAACACACATTTTTCCCAGGCACATATAATTATGTGGCGGGCCTTGAGTTTGACACCTGTGGCCTAAAAGATGTCTTTTTAAAAATACATTTTTAAAATTTTATTTACAAAAATCACAGATTGTTAATCAATCTAAATTTTTAAAAAATAGAGTAACTCCAACCCAACCGCTGCTTTACAATACTTTAGAAATGTACAAAGCAATTGAGAAGACATACAAATACAATACAAACAAATATAAAGGCAAGAGTATCAATAATGGTAATAATATCAATAATAGTTGTATGTTTTTAATCCAAAAATGTATTCTTAAATAAACATGTTCTTTAATAAATTCAAGAAAATTATGAATTGATTCAGAATCTGATCTGAATTTTAAAAAATTGCAATTTGTATTTGAATTGATTTTTTTAAGCACCCTTATTATTCAGCCAATTTTATGCTTAAACATACTTAATTTTAATTTAATACCAAATAAATGTAGAGTATGCTTTAAAAGAATACCTCAAAGAAATTAGCGAAGTGGTTAAAGCAGTGTTTCCCCCAGAAAATTTGTTAGTTAAGGTGGTGTCTCTCCAGGGGGAGGGGGCGCGTCGCCCTGGACAGGTGGACGGACGGGGAAGGGGGTGAGTGGGTGTAAGGAACAGTGAAATTTGGCCTGTCGCCACCATCACGTCTCCATCTCATCACTGCCACCACAGCCTGGGGGGGCAATAGACTACAGACTGTGGTGAAGTAGGCCAGCTTCGTTGCATGAAGAAGCCTACAATTTTTGGTTGTGTTTTCCGCTCCGTATGCTGAATGGCAATGTACGATATATACCTCGATTTTTTTTTCCGTAAAGTAAATACAAAACACAAAACAGTACTAGTTACCTGAGATACTAAGTATGTCATTATTATGACTTAGTAAGTCAATATTTGGACTTACTAATTTACTAAGTCAAAATAATGACTTATGTAGTGGATTGTCCGAAGCTTAAACAGGCAACAAAAGTAGTTTAGTACAACAAATTTATTTACCCATTATCAGAAGTGCAGGTTGAGTTAAGTTGTCCGTGCAAGCAGACACAATGTACTCCAGAGCACACAAGACACACACAAGCCAAAATCACCCCCGAGTTCCGGTCTTCTGCCATTCATTTATATGTCTGTTGTGCGTCATCGTTCCTTATCAAATGCGTCAATGTCTTGTTTTGCTTTTCCTATCTGTTCCATAACAACTCGAATTCTGTAGACAGGTTGGCACGACTCAATATTCACTTTTGTCCCACAACTGGTCCATTCAATGGCACAAAAATACAAGAGTATTGAAAATGAGCGGACATTCTTAAAAGACAAGAAATATAGGTCAAAAGGTCAGAAATTCTACTACATACCCGCCTTCCAGGGTCTTAAGACCCTGGACCAAAACAATTTCTGATATAGACCACTAACTTAAATCTCTACCGCAGATAGAGGCAAAAACCTCAATGTTTTTATACGAGGCAAAAATTCCGTCTATGACCCTCCTTCAGAGCGATCGCTGTTACCAGCCTGCAGTAAAACCATCTCACAGAACACAATTAGTGGCCTACCCTTTGATTTAGTAAGGGAATAACAAATACTTTGATCATGGACATCATTGAACATAAATAGATGAATGTATATAGACTTATGACTGTAAGACTTTTTGCAAAAATATTTTTCCCGGCATTTGCAATGAATGTAGTTACCAATATTGTTAATTATCAATTGATTTTGAACACACAACTGAATTTCGTATGAGTCCATGTTCGATTAGTGCTCGTATGGATGGCTCGGTGGTGCCTCAGGCTGATGGCCTGCCGACACCTCGTTGGGCTTTTGGCTGCCTTGGTGAAGAAAGAGATCCACTCAAACAGTCTGTCTCTCTTTGGGGTGTGGTTCAGTCCATTGGGCAGACTGTTCAGTGGCATGTGCGTGCTGGCCGAAATTGGGGAAAATTCAGGTAGAGTTGGAGCTGTGGGGGCTTTGGGGAAGGCTGGGGCAGAGTATGGGGCGTGGGGCTTTGGTCCAGGCCCTCGGCTTGCTTCAGGCCTCCTTGCTGCTTCGGCACTCCCGACACTTCTTTCCACAGCTGCTGGAGTCCCGGTGGACCCATTGGCTGGCAACCTTAGTTGTTCTCGTCATCGCTGGCAAGGTGTTGTCTCTCCTCTCGGTTCCTTCCAGTGAGGTATCGGGTGTTGGTCCTGGATCGGCTTTGACCGTGCCCCTCTTAGCGAGTGTAAGGGAATCTGGAGTGGCTGCTTTCATCCTCAAATCTGCACAGAGGAACTGGCACACAAATTCTACATTTTGCAAACTTACCATTTTGGTCTCATGGTCTTTCCACCTTCCTAGGAAGCTGCTGGTCCTGAGAAGTGCTGATCTTGTGACTGAAGAAGATTAACCTGTTTTCTTAAAATAGGTGCCGTTGTTTGACCTAATCTTTTTGGGGAAACCATGTCGGGATATTAGATCATTCACAAAATATTTAATTACTGAATTGGCACCCTCCTTTGAGGTTGGGGTTGCTTTCGCCAACCACTGCAATTGTCAATCTAAATCACTACGTTCCTTTATCCTTGCACCGGATTGATCATATCCATTGAATAAAACCTCAACACGCTCAAACTTGACCCAATCCAAACTCACCTCCCCCCTCTGTCCCTCTCACAGGGACAGTGTTAGTCGTAGTAATAGTAATAGTAGTAGTAGTATTAGTAGTTTCAGAAACATCCAAGAAAAAGAAAAGACAGCTGATAGTCAAGCGCAGCAAGAACAGAGGCGGAGGACAGGTCATGTTTGAGGTCACTGTTCGCTTTTGCAATAGTACTTTGATATTTTACAACACCTAGTGAATTATTGTGGCCTCAATAATTCACTAAATAGTTGTATTTAATTTAGTCTATCTATGATGGGACAATGCACAGAAACATTAAGTTCAGAAACAGATATGTTCTGTACTAGATTATATCTAAATAGCTACTTTCCATCTGTAGTCCCTGGCTACCTAAATTAAAGGGGATCCACAAATCAAGCAATAAAATTATGACACTAATTAATCATAATAAATATATACATTCATAATAATCAATAATTAATCAAAAATAATCATACTGTAGCATGTAATCAGATTAAGAGAAATCCTAAAATGCCCCTTCATGGACACATACTTAACATACAATACAACCACACCTTATTTACATCATCACACAAAGACAATACATGCTCTTGTTCACATCTGTCATCATTCATAACAACAACCAAGATTTTAACAGCCATACCTCAAAATTTACAACAAAAATGCTCTCATGGATAAATATAATACTCATTAAATTGATGTGTCAACATAATGCCCCTCTTAGTGACCGTCTGAGCAGCCTTGATTGCTCCAAAGCCACTTTTTTTATTTTTTTTTAATTTCAAATTTTCTATTCCTTTTGTTATAACGTGGAGAAGGCTAATTGGTCTGTACATGTTCTGGTCTTCTTTATTTCCTGCTTTATGGATTTAATCATAGTAGCAGTTTCTCGACGTGGTAGGGAAAGTGTTTTCCGTTATTGATTTATTTATCAATCGTTGTTATACGAGCAATAATACAATCCTTATATGTTTTTAGGAAGATAGTGTCCAACCCATATATATATCTCTAGATCGTGAGTCTGATAATGCAGTGAAGATTTTGTTTAACTTTGTTTCATTTGTTACTTCTAAAATGAGTCCATCCTGAATAAATGACAATTATTTGCACTGATTTTGAGGGACTCTTTATTCAGGGTTTGTACAGACTGGATGAAATGTTCATTAAAATTATTACTTATGTCCAGACTGTCTGCGATAGTAGCGCCATTGATATTTAATGTTATAGTGTTGTTTCTTGTTTGCTCTCTTCCCGTAAGTTTGTATCTGGTTTTCCATAACTCTCTATTGTTCCCTTTTGCAGCTTTGATTAATTGTAAATGAAAGTCAGCCTTAGACTTCCGCATAAACATTGTAACTTTGTTCTTCCAAACTTTTAAAACATACGATCTGTATTTAGACCTGTTATAATTGCTCTTTTGAGAGCTGAGTCCCGATGTCTTTATTAGAATCCAAATTGTTTTATTAATCCAATGGTATTTTTATTTTAGCACTCTTCTTTCTGGTTTTGTATTCGTGTATTTACAGATGTTCTCTTTAATTTTTGTCATCCAATTGTAATTCTAGTAGGGCTGCTTATCCTTTGTATCATGTAGAAGCCGTTTATAATATCCTTAAGTTTCTTTCTACGCGTCTTATTTAACCAGTCCAGATTAACGTCCCCCATGACGTTACTTCTTTCATACTATGCTGTTTGAGGATGTCTGAAAATGAATCAAGAAAAATGTCTTTAGCTGTGGTCGGTCGGTATACTACAATTACCTTGAAATACATTTCTGAGGAACATGTGATTTTAATTTCAACATACTCAAATTGATCTACTTTTAATGTTTTCCCTTTCATAAATCATAATTCCTCCCCCCTTTGTCACTCGATCTGTCTTTTCTGTAATCTTGTACCCCGGGACATTAATTAGAACGAAAGGTGTTGTGGGTTTTAACCATGTCTCTGATAGACAAGGTAGTCCGAATTAGAGTCTGACAGTAACTGCTGTATTTGTTCAGTATGTTTCCTGTGGTAGAAAGTTTAATAATGCGGACACGTTTGTTACTGAATACTTTCTACAGACTTCTGTCTCTCTGCGACTTTGTGTATGTAATAAGCAACTATAATTTTTTGATATGCTTAAATTTTATTTTAGCTCAGCTGTTGTGTAGCTGCTAGCTCTTTGTAGCCTACAGCAGGAGTGTCCAAATTGCAACCAATAGCTATGTTTTTAACAGACAACCGAAATAATTGAAAATGTGGTATTAGCGTATCGGTTCAATCAGCGGCAGCTACGCCCTGTTTTATCATTTGACCTAAATTTTTGGTTTCGTAGGCAGGACAGAGGGAACAATGTGGGTCATTAGTTGTCCATCTTATACCATTCTAATTGTTGTAAGGATAGTTCACATGAGCGGCCATACCTTGAGTCCCACCATACATAAGAGTCAAAAGGCTCCTATTATGAGTCGTCCAATTGGTGATCATACACTTTGGCGGTTTGGGTGGCAGGACACACGGACGCACCTCAGTCAGCAAGTGCTAGGACAGTTGGAGCAGTCCCCGTCTTCCATTCGTTCCTGGGAGGCGTCCCTATTAGTTGTCCGCTGATGTCGTGCTGTCAGGCAACATCAGGAAGTTCCTTCTGTGCAGTATTGAATTGTCAGGGCACAGTTCGTAAGCAGGTCATTACAAGGTGTGTGCAGGTTGACCACAAAGGAATGCTTCAAAGATTGTGTTGAACATTGTCCGTTGACACTTATGTCCAGCAGGGGTCTGTTTGTATCCTGCTGTTCGTCCTGCTGTCACACCTGTATTTTTTGTGAGCATGTTCTGGCTACAACTTTGGAGCTTGTCTTGTTCAGAGAAGTTGGCAGTCCCCCGGCTGCACATCCTTTCCACCCTCGCTTGACCTAGCACAACCGTGGCTACCACCCAAGTCCGTCTGAATGGTTTTACGTTTTGTTGAGGTTTTTTCCTCCAGAATTTGGAACTCAAAACATGTACACCCATCGTTTTCATATCCTCTCGGTTAGTTCAATTTGCATATCACGTTTTAAAATTACAGTCTTAACTATCCCATTAATTGCTAATCAATAACCTTAATTCAAAGATTATACGTACTACTTCATGTGTATTTAAGTACCCTTTTAATTCACTTAAAGATTATGTATAAGTTAATTTAAACTATCATTTGTCTATCAGTAGGCGCGAGCAAGCTGTCATGCTTGCACTCTGACCTCCCACTGTGCGTGATACTCTCCAAAACAAAGGAATGTTTTTATTCACGTTTCTCCTTATCTTTCAGCTAAATCTTTTAATCTTTTAATCTTTTAACTTTTAACGTCCGCACTGTGTTTATTTGTATTGTCTGCATTTTAATTTTGCTTTTATTTTCTTTCTTTTCTCTTTGTTGCATGAAAAACGCCGCACAAACATATCCTTGCCTTGCCCGTCTCCGACTGGTTATCCAACTTGGTCATAACAAACACACAAGGCCATGCTCTAAGCGCCAGCCCTAATCACACTTCTCCTCTTTTTTTTTTTTTTTTTTTTTTTTTTTTTTTTTTTTTTTTTAGTTTAGTAAACAGTTGTGTTTATTTAACTCACAGAAGGGGCATGTTTAGTTTTCATCAACATTAACAGTCTGCAGACCTTTGCATGTGGTGACAGGAACATATGTGACCAGGGTGTACAGCTTGTTGGGGGAATCCTCATCCTCATTACGCTTCCTGGACAGACGCACGCGTATCCTGTACGGCACGTTCCTGACACCCTTGCTCCACACGGCCTTGTTGAGGCGAGTGTCAATGCGGACATCAGGGGTTCCCATCTCCTTCATGGCAAAGTTGCGGATCTCTTTGATGGCGCGGGGAGCCCTCCTCTTGAAACCTACTCCATGGATGCGCTTGTGGACATTGATGGTGTACTCTCTGGTCACCACCTCGTTGATGGCTGAACGCCCTTTTTTCTTTTCACCTTTCTTGGTGGGGGCCATCGTAGCTCTAAGTTGAGGCGGAAGTCAAATTAATGACTTACTGTAAATAAGCGTTTGCAATAAGCGTTTGAAAAAAAGAGTTAAAAGTGGGGCCACATGCTGACATATGTTCAACTCATTATGCTTAATTTATTACAGCATTTGGGAAGCCTGTAGTTGATTTTTATTATGTAAATGTTATATTTTTATCAATATGTGATAGCAGGGACCCTGCCATTCAAAACTAGGCTGCTACATTACTAATGATTAATGTAACTATAGTTGAAAAATTAGTACAATAGCAATAGGAGAGACTATTCATCCCTGAACACCATAATGTAACTGCTTTATGATGCAGTTACATTATTATATCAACTATCAGAGACAGAAACTCTTCATTTAACATAATGCCCTTTTTTGCTGCTTCAACACAGCTCAATCAACACAGAAAAAGGTCAAGTGAAATAACTTTGTTGTTAACTGTAGGTCAATAATGTTTGTCTTTCTCTGAGACAGACAGGGCTTTGCTGTTCGTAACACACGCACGCGCACACACACACACACACACACACACCGCACAGTAAGCTAACGTTACGCTAAAAGCTAATTAGCCTTCCCCACAAGGAGCGAGCTGAGCTGCCGCTTATGTTTCTAAAACGTCAACAGGCTCATAGTGATGTTACTAGTAGTTGACTGGGAGGTGTTTATTATAATTTGGGGGGAGTCTGCTGCCTTATGCTTACCTGCTAAACACCTTTCTGCTCACCACTCTCTGAATACGCACTGCTGATTGGCTGTTACCGCTCAGCGTGTAACCAATCAGATGGTTCTGTGGGTGGGACAATGCTGGGTGCTGCAGAGACGTACTGACAGAGGCAGAACGAAGCGTAGCAGCTTGTTAAGACATTAGTTTAGGCGGTGGCTCTTTGTTGTTAAGGCGGCTGCCTTAAAAACAAAGAGCTGCGGGAAACCCTGGGTTAAAGTACCAACGATAGTCACACACACTAGGTGTGGTGAAATTATCCTCTGCATTTGACCCATCACTCTTGATCACCCCCTGGGAGGTGAGGGTAGCAGTGAGCAGCAGCAGTGGCCGCGCCCGGTAATCATTTTGGTGATTTAACCCCCAATTCCAACCCTTGATGCTGAGTGTCAAGCAGGGAGGTAATGGGTCCCATTTTTATGGTCTTTGGTATGACTCGGGCGGGGTTTGAACTCACGACCTACCGATCTCTAACCACAAGAGCAACAATATTTGAAGGGCGATGTGGTGAGAGACGACTGTAAGTTATGATGTGTCCAGTTTCAGTAATGGTATTGTTCATATTGGACAGAGGAACCAGTCATTTCTAATTCTACGGTTAGCATTACATTTTGCAACACTGGTACCCTTCTGCTTTGGCATCACACAAAAGCCAAAGAAAAAGCAGTCCGATGCTTTTCTGTGACACAGTAAATTCATTATCCAGATCTATGGTTATCATCACACTTTTCCTCCAAAGCAATCATTGGAAAATGTTGTTTGAATTCTAAAGTTGGCTAAAAGGCTTTGGTTTTTAACTTGTTGTATATCCAACACAGTGCTCCAGATGTGGCTAATAAGAGTGGTACCATGAGGTCTGGGATCTCTGTGAAGAACAATCTACCAGCACCAGTTCACTGTAAAAGCATCCTTTAGCATTTTTTCCAAGGAGAAGAATTGATAACACTTTTAACCAGGTTTTATTCCCATCATCATCAGACTCCGCTCCGGCTAAGCCTGCTGAGGAGCCCATCTACTCGTTACCTCCTGACTCGTTCCCGTCATCCAACCCAGGGTGAGTACCTATCGTATTTACCATCTAGTGTTCTTCACGCCAGCCTGTGTTGAAACTGTTGGTCATGGCGTCCCCCAGGTACAGCTCCGACTCGCAATCCGTGTCCTTCATGAAGGAGGGCAGTGTGGGCCTGAGGTTGGTGGGTGGCAACGACGTCGGCATCTTTGTGGGAGGAGTGCAGCCCAACAGCCCCGCCTATGTGCAGGGCATGAAAGAGGGCGACCAGATCTTGAAAGTGAGTGGTCGTGTCACTTGACACATATGTATAAATAAACATTGATTGATTGATTGATTGATATGCCTCGCTGTTTACCCCTCTGGGGTTGTGGTAGTACTGCATAAATGGCTACAACAAGCCTATTTGAGTGTTGTTCGGCGGGCTAAATGAAAAGCTTTGGTGGGCCGGACGTGCCCCAGGGGAAGCCAGTTAAATAGACCTGTCATAAGTCTTCTATTTGTGCAAGAAACAGCCTTATTCAATGCAAGCTAATACATCGTACTTATTATACCAAGGTTCGGCTGGCTAAGATGTACAAACCCCGTTTCCATATGAGTTGGGAAATTGTGTTGGATGTAAATATAAACGGAATACAATGATTTGCAAATCCTTTTCAACCCATATTCAGTTGAATATGCTACAAAGACAAGATTTTTTTTTTTTTCAAATAATAATTAACTTAGAATTTCATGTCTGCAACACGTGCCAAAGTAGTTGGGAAAGGTCATGTTCACCACTGTGTTACATGGCCTTTCCTTTTAACAACACTCAGTAAACGTTTGGGAACTGAGGAGACACATTTTTTAAGATTCTCAGGTGGAATTCTTTCCCATTCTTGCTTGATGTACAGCTTAAGTTGTTCAACAGTTCGGGGTCTCTGTTGTGGTATTTTAGGCTTCATATTGCGCCACACATTTTCAATGGGAGACAGGTCTGGACTACAGGCAGGCCAGTCTAGTACCCGCACTCTTTCACTATGAAGCCACGCTGATGTAACACATGGCTTGGCATTGTCTTGCTGAAATAAGCAGGGGCGTCCATGGTAACGTTGCTTGGATGGCAACATATGTTGCTCCAAAACCTGTATGTACCTTTCAGCATTAATGGCGCCTTCATAGATGTGTAAGTTACCCATGTCTTGGGCACTAATACACTCCCATACCATCACACATGCTGGCTTTTCAACTTTGCGCCTATAACAATCCGGATGGTTCTTTTCCTCTTTGGTCCGGAGGACACGACGTCCACAGTTTCCAAAAACAATTTGAAATGTGGACTCGTCAGACCACAGAACACTTTTCCACTTTGTATCAGTCCATCTTAGATGAGCTCAGGCCCAGCAAAGCCGACGGCGTTTCTGGGTTTTGTTGATAAACGGTTTTCACCTTGCATAGGAGAGTTTTAACTTGTACTTACAGATGTAGCGACCAACTGTAGTTACTGACAGTGGGTTTCGGAAGTGTTCCTGAGCCCATGTGGTGATATCCTTTACACACTGATGTCGCTTGTTGATGCAGTACAGCCTGAGGGATCGAAGGTCACGGGCTTAGCTGCTTACGTGCAGTGATTTCTCCAGATTCTCTGAACCCTTTGATGATATTACGGACCGTAGATGGTGAAATCCCTAAATTCCTTGCAATAGCTGGTTGAGAAAGGTTTTTCTTAAAGTGTTCAACAATTTGCTCCCGCATTTGTTGACAAAGTGGTGGTCCTCGCCCCATCCTTGTTGGTGAATGACTGAGCATTTCATGGAATCTACTTTTATACCCAATCATGGCACCCACCTATTCCCAATTTGCTTGTTCACCTGTGGGATGTTCCAAATAAGTGTTTGATGAGCATTCCTCAACTTTATCAGGGGGGGGGGGTAATAAAAACATGTATTTAAAGGCCTACTGAAATTTTTTTATTTAATTTAAACAGGGATAGCAGATCCATTCTATATGTCATACTTGATCATTTCGCGATATTGCCATATTTTTGCTGAAAGGATTTAGTAGAGAACATCGACAATAAAGTTTTGGTCGCTGATAAAAAAGCCTTGCCTGTACCGGAGGTAGCGTGACGTCGCAGGTTGAAGGGCTCCTCACATTTGCACATTGTTTACACCAGCAGCGAGAGCGATTCGGACCGAGAAAGCGACGATTACCCCATTAATTTGAGCAAGGATGAAAGATTTGTGGATGAGGAATGTTAGAGTGAAGGACTAGAATGCAGTGCAGGACATATCTTTTTTCGCTCTGACCGTAACTTAGGTACAAGCTGGCTCATTAGATTCCACACTCTCTCCTTTTTCTATTGTGGATCACGGATTTGTATTTTAAACCACCTCGGATACTATATCCTCTTGAAAATGAGAGTCGAGAACGCGAAATGGACATTCACAGTGACTTTTATCCCCACGACAATACATCGACGAAGCACTTTAGCTACAGAGCTAACGTGATAGCATCGTGCTTAACTGCATATAGAAACAAAAGAAATACACCCCTGACTGGAAGGATAGATAGAAAATCAACAATACTATTAAACCATGGACATGTAACTACACAGTTAATGCTTTCCAGCCTGGCGAAGCTTAACAATGCTGTTACTAACGACGCCATTGAAGCTAACTTAGCTACGGGACCTCACAGAGCTATGCTAAAAACATTAGCTATCCACCTACGGCAGCCAGCCCTCATCTGCTCATCAACACCCGTGCTCACCTGCGTTCCAGCGATCGACGGTGCGACGAAGGACTTCACCCGATCACAGATGCGGTCGGCGGCCCGGAGACGGCGGAAGTTAAGGTGAGTTCGCCGGCTAGCGCGTCTGCTATCCATCTCTAAGTCCTCCTGGTTGTGTTGTTGTAGTCCGCCGCTAATACACCGATCCCACCTACAACTTTCTTCTTTGCAGTCTTCATTGTTCATTAAACAAATTGCAAAAGATTCACCAACACAGATGTCCAGAATACTGTGGAATTTTGAGATGAAAACAGAGTTTTTTGTATTGGATTCAATGTGTCCGCATACTTCCGTTTCAACGATTGCCGTCACGCGCATACGTCATCATACATAGACATTTTCAACCGGAAGTTTAGCGGGAAATTTAAAATTGCACTTTATAAGTTAACCCGGCCGTATTGGCATGTGTTGCAATGTTAAGATTTCATCATTGATATACAGTATAAACTATCAGACGGTGTGGTCGGTAGTAGTGGGTTTCAGTAGGCCTTTAATTGTACTTCTGGACTGTATATGTCAAAAATTAAATACATTTAGTAAATGTTTAAACAAAATAAATTACAAAAATAAAATTATACACTACAGGCCAAAAGTTTGGACACACCTTCTCCTCATTCAATGCATTTTCTTTCTTTTCATGACTATTTACATTGTAGATTGTCTCTGAAGGCATCAAAACTATGAATGAACACATGTGGAGTTATGTACTTAACAAAAAAAGGTGAAATAAATGAAAACATGTTTTATATTCTAGTTTCTTCATTATCTCAATGACCTCAAGCACACCTGTGAGGTGAAAACCATTTCAGGTGACTACCTCTTGAAGCTCATCAAGAGAATGCCAAGAGTGTGCAAAGCAGTAATCAGAGCAAAGGGTGGCTATTTTGAAGAAACTAGAATATAAAACATGTTTTCAGTTATTTTTACCTTTTTTTGTTAAGTACATAATTTCACATGTGTTCATTCATAGTTTTGATGCCTTCAGTGACAATCTACAATGTAAATAGTCATTAAAATAAAGAAAACGCATTGAATGAGGTGTGTCCAAACTTTTGACCTGTACTGTATATTTTTAATTTTTTTTATTTATTTTGTTTAAAAATGTACTGTATTTATTTAATTTTTGACGTATAAGGTCCAGAAATTAAATTAAACCCATGTAATTTTTTTCTTTCTTTATTTTCAGTATACAGCCCTTTGTGGAAAAAGTTTGGACACCCCTGTCATAGATTATAATATGTTTCACAAAAGTTATTTCATGTTCCCCGCCAGGTCAATAACATCGACTTTGGCCATTTCACTCGGGAGGAAGCCGCCAATTTCCTTCTGAACATCAAGAGAGGAGAAAAAGTGGACATTCGCACTCAGAATAAAATGGACAGTAAGTAAAGTAGAACTGTGACAGGCCCAATCATCGTCATCATTTTTCTACTCTTTTCTAGTTTATAAGAAGATCATCAAGTCCAACCTGGGGGATAACTTCTACGTTCGCACGCACTTTGACCACGAGACCAATCACCCCATCGGGCTTAACTTCACCCGCGGAGATGTGTTCCGGGTGGTGGACACAATGCATCGTGGGAAGTTGGGCAACTGGTTGGCCATACGGATGGGGAACGACCTGCATGAGTTGGACAAAGGCACCATCCCTAACCAGAACAGGTACTGAATATGTATATGGTATATTTGCCGCAGGGGCGTAGCACCAAATTCTGGGTCCCGTACACGAGACTCCTGAAGGGGCCGTCTATCACACACTAAACCCAACGTCGCTTCCCAATACACACACTATTGATATGTTTACATGCACTAAAAACTAACTATTGCAAGAATTCGGTTGCAACCAGCTATTTAAAACACAACTTACTGTATATTAGGGTTCTGACTTCAAAAGATGGGATTAACATATTTAGACTAGATATGATAACCCCTTATATAGATAACCCCTTCAAAAGAATTAGTTGGTTTTTTTCGTCTATCACCTCAACCCTGTTCCAAAATGTTGGTGCTGTGTGTGACTGCCAGGGGAACTGCACTTTTTTGGAGAATTTTGCCTATCATACACAATCATTATGAAAGACATGACGATGGATGTTATTACTCTTTTAAATATTCTAAATATTGAATAAATGCGATCAAAAGTCTGTTTACAATGGAGCCTATGGGAGCCGAGCAATTCTGCCTATAAAGCCCTTAAAAAAACATCCAAACACCTTCATTGAGGTTTTATATACATGTTGTAAGTATGTATATATGTAGTGTAGTGACAGGAACATTTATAATAACATTTAATATTTACGTATTTTATCATTTTAAGCATACGCGGCGCATTCATTTAAAAAACGCATCCCATTTGTTTAGTTTTTTTTCTTCATCTCTGATTATTACTCACTGCAGACATTATGAGCGCCAATGAACATAATAAAACAACACTTACTTTGTAAAGTCTGCTGTCGTTAGTATGCTGACTGCTCGGATGTTCATATATTCCCATTTAAATGAAGAATGACTCAAAATCCTCATGAAGAAAAGTTATTCGCCAGTTTCAGGTCCTAAATGGCTGTCAAAGTGTACCAACTTGTTGGAATATCTACTCGGACTTTTTCTGTCCAGGTGAGATACATGATTTACGATCTAGAACAGGGGTGTCAAAATCAAGGCCCGCGGGCCAGATCCGGTCCACGAATGAATTATCTATGGCCCCCGGGATGATATTTGATTAGTATTAGAATCGGTCCGCAGGCCACAGCCGCCTGCTGCTGTTTTGCACGCACCAACACTCCATTAGTGTTGGCGCTAGGAATTTTCAAAATGGGGTCCCAGGACCCTATCAAATCATAAAAATGGGGTCCCACAGTACATTTTTGGGGTCCCACTTTTTTGCAAGCGTTTTAAAAACAAATTATAAATATATGCATTATCCTGTTGTATCTCACATTCTATATTGTGTTTTGGAAAAAGGTTGTCATAAACGTTACTTAATTCTTTAAAAAAATGATACAAAAGAAAACACATTTATTCAGTCATAAACATTCATTCACTTTCTTCTTTCCTTCCTAAACTTTACCGCTGCCGGTATTTTTTAAAAATAATTTTATTGTAATATTTTCAGAATGTGTTTGTTCTATTTTTGGCCAAAGTAAGACAAAAAAAACAATCGGAAGTTGTTTTTAGTTTTAATGCCATGATTTTAATAGTCCGGCCCGCGTGTGCACAGATTTTCCTCCACGTGGCCCCTGAGCTAAAATGGGTTTGACACCCCTGATCTAGAATAAACTTACTGGGAGCAAGGAAGCGAAGACGCAGCAGACCACTTGATGATGTAAACAGACACACACGGAAGTGATCACCGCGCCGCTATTAATAGTTTGTCTGAGTCAGCGCTTTTAATAACAATATCACTAACACTTGGTTAAAGGCCTACTGAAATGATTTTTTAAAATTTAAACGGGGATAGCAGATCCATTCTATGTGTCATACTTGATCATTTCGCGATATTGCCATATTTTTGCTGAAAGGATTTAGTAGAGCACAACGACGATAAAGATCGCAACTTTTGCTATCTGATTAAAAAAAGCCTTGCCCCTACCGGAAGTAGCGTGACGTAGTCAGTTGACAGGCTCCTCACATTTTCCTATTGTTTTCAATGCAGCTGGAGCGATTCGGACCGAGAAAGCGACGATTACCCCATTAATTTGAGCGAGGATGAAAGATTCGTGGATGAGGAACGTTAGAGTGAGGGACTAGAATGCAGTGCAAGACATATCTTTTTTCGCTCTGACCGTAACTTAGGTACAGGCTGGCTCATTGGATTCCACACTCTCTCCTTTTTCTATTGTGGATCACGGATTTGTATTTTAAACCACCTCGGATACTATATCCTCTTGAAAATGAGAGTCGAGAACGCGAAATGGACATTCACAGTGACTTTTATCCCCACGACAATACATCGACGAAACACTTTAGCTACGGAGCTAACGTGATAGCATCGTGCTTAACTGCATATAGAAACAAAATAAAAAATCCCTGACTGGAAGGATAGACAGAAGATCAACAATACTATTAAACTGTGGACCTGTAAATACACGGTTAATGCTTTCCAGCCTGGCGAAGGTTAACAATGCTGTTGCTAACGACGCCATTGAAGCTAACTTAGCAACCAGACCTCACAGAGCTATGCTAAAAACATTAGCTATCCACCTACGCCAGCCAGCCCTCATCTGCTCATCAACACCCGTGCTCACCTGCGTTCCAGCGATCGACGGTGCGACGAAGGACTTCACCCGATCACAGATGCGGTCGGCGAGACGGAGGAAGTTAAGGTGAGTTCACCGGCTAACGCGTCTGCTATCCATCTCTGGCCTCCTGGCTGTGTTGCTGTAGTCCGCTGCTAATACACCGATCCCACCTACAACTTTCTTCTTTGCAGTCTCCATTGTTCATTAAACAAATTGCAAAAGATTCACCAACACAGATGTCCAGAATACTGTGGAATTTTGAAATGAAAACAGAGCTTTTTTGTATTGTATTCAATAGGGTACCAATACTTCTATTGTGGTGGATATTCACACACAGGACACTTATTAATTATTACGGTTATAATTCACTGCGTTCTAGCCCATGTTTACTTGCATAGGTGCATAGGTGCTTTTACTTTGAAGTGTTGAGACACACCTCTGTGGTGCTGACGTAATTACCTGTGCGACAGGTTTGTGGTTGTGTTTTGTTCTCTCTGAAAATAAATGGAGTGTTACTTGGCTCTCCAAAGAGGAATAAATCTCCGTCGTCTCCATACCTTCTCCTCCGCCTCCGCCAAACATGGTGTGTTGCACTACATCTCCACCAATGACCCGCCCTTTGCTGACACATGTTTAATGTCCGTGGTAAATTCAGAAATAAAAGCTAGGTGGCGCTGTTGCCTGGCAGACCATGGTTCCGACACCTTGGCCATGGCGAAGGTCAAAGGCTTGTGATCCACAAAGGCAGTGAACGGACGGGCTTCCAGCAGGAAACGGAAATGACGGATGGCTAAATACAGGGCGAGGAGTTCACGGTCAAAAGTGCTATATTTCTGCTCACTGGACCTAAGTTGGCGGCTGAAAAAAGCGAGAGGTTGCCAAACACTATTGACCAACTGCTGGAGAACAGCACCAACAGCATATTCTGAGGCGTCCGTGGTCAGAGCAACAGGGGCGTCAGGCACCGGGTGAGCCAGCATAGTTGCGTCCGCGAGTGCATCCTTTGTAGCAGAGAAAGCTGCCAACATGTCCGTGGACCAAGAAAGGGCATGCTTAGAAGTTTTTTTACCCTTGAGAGCGCTGTATAGGGGGCGCATAAGGTCGGCAGCCCGAGGCACAAAACGGTGGTAAAAATTGACCATGCCGCAGAACTCTTGTAGAGCCTTGACAGTGTGAGGCTGCGGAAGCCCCAACACTGCCTCCACCTTTGACGGCAGAGGAATCGCCCCTGCTGTAGTGATGTGGTGGCCCAGGAAATCCATGGAAGACAGTCCAAACTGGCATTTCGCTGGGTTGATGATCAAGCCGTGCTGCTGGAGACGACTGAAGAGAAGACGCAGGTGTGATAGGTGCTCTGCCTCAGACGTGCTGGCCACTAGGATATCGTCCAGGTAGACAAAAACGAATGACAAGTCACGCAGCACCGTGTCCATCAATCGCTGAAAGGTCTGGGCAGCATTTTTTAGTCCGAATGGCATCCGTAGAAACTCAAAAAGCCCGAATGGGGTAATCACCGCTGTTTTGGG
This sequence comes from Entelurus aequoreus, assembly GCF_033978785.1. NCBI lineage: Eukaryota > Metazoa > Chordata > Actinopteri > Syngnathiformes > Syngnathidae > Entelurus > Entelurus aequoreus. The sequence continues at coordinate 18,767,402 of NC_084757.1, forward strand.
AATGTCCTGAGGCTGAACTGGTACCTGGTGATAGCCCCGGACGAGGTCCACTTTAGAAAAAATAGACGCACCCGCCAGGTGGGCAGAAAAGTCATGGATGTGTGGAATAGGGTACCGGTCCGGCGTAGTGACAGCATTAAGGCGTCGGTAGTCGCCGCACGGGCGCCAACCACCATTGGGCTTTGGCACCAGGTGAAGGGGGGAGGCCCAGGGACTGTTCGACCGGCGGACGATGCCAAGGCGTTCCATGGCGTCGAACTCAGCTCCACCAATGGCCCGCCTGTGCACGCCAAAGCGTCACTGGCCTCCAGTTGGCGGACGTCCCGTTCGGCGATGCCGGCACAACGCTGCTCTGCGACGTATCTCTGGACCTGCCCCGTCCTGTGGTGCCGCAGGTCTGGAGACGGAAAGTTTTCGACGCCATACATGGCCTCTCGCACCCAGGCAGCAAGCCGTCACAGCGTCTCGTGGCAGCAAAGTTTGTCTGGCATGGCCTCAAGAAGGACATTCGCGACTGGGTCAGGACCTGTGTGGCATGCCAACGCGCTAAGATCCATCGCCATGTTAAGGCCCCGTTGGAGCAGTTTGCAGTTCCCGAAAGGCGTTTTGACCACGTCAACGTTGACCTGGTGGGACCCCTTCCTCCCTCCAGGGGATTTACTCACCTTCTGACTATGGTGGACCGGACCACCCGTTGGCCAGAGGTTGTCCCACTGTCGGCAACGACATCAGCTGATGTGGCCCGGGCCTTCATTGGTACCTGGGTCGCCCGGTATGGTGCCCCATCTGACCTTTCGTCTGATCGTGGCCCCCAGTTTACTTCCGAGCTCTGGAATACTGTTGCCTGTCAGTTGGGTGTCTCACTCCACCGCACTACAGCATACCACCCTCAAGCAAACGGCATGTGTGAACGTTTTCACAGGGACATGAAGGCCGCCCTTAAGGCTTCTCTCACAGACGACGGCTGGGTCGACAAGCTCCCGTGGGTGATGCTGGGGATTAGAACTGCGCCTAAGGAGGACCTCCTGTCTTCCTCAGCGGAGTTAGTTTATGGCCAGACCCTCAGAGTCCCAGGTGAATTTATACCCCGCACTACAGTCCCCTGGTCTGCTTCTGACCAGCGGCGTAGCCTCATGGACACTGCCCGTACCTTCCTACCAGTCCCGACCTCGCACCACTGCTTGCCCCAGGTGCACATTCCCCCTGACCTGCGAGCAGCGGGGTATGTGTTCATCCGCCACGATGCCCATAGGGGGCCCTTGCAACCACCATACGACGGTCCTTATCGGGTTGTGGAGGCTGGGGATAAGACATTTGTCATTGACATTGGGGGCAGACTGGATCGCGTCTCAGTGGACCGGCTGAAGCCAGCCCACCTGGATTTGGGCCGTTCAGTTGAGGTGGCTCAGGCACCACGTCGCGGTCGACCCCCACACTGCCAACCGACGCCTGCTCGCCGTCAGCAGCCGGCTGTCACCCTCCCGCTTCACCCCCCTCCGCCTGCCCAGGAGCTTCGGAATCGCTTTGGGCGGGTCATTCGGGTCCCTGGTCGTTTCACTGGGCCAGTTCTTGTGAATTCTGGGGGGACGTGTGTGGTGGATATTCACACACAGGACACTTATTAATTATTACGGTTATAATTCACTGCGTTCTAGCCCATGTTTACTTCCATAGGTGCATAGGTGCTTTTACTTTGAAGTGTTGAGACACACCTCTGTGGTGCTGACGTAATTACCTGTGCGACAGGTTTGTGGTTGTGTTTTGTTCTCTCTGAAAATAAACGGAGTGTTACTTGGCTCTCCAAAGAGGAATAAATCTCCGTCGTTTCTCTGCCTACACTCCTACACTATCAACCGTTTACGTCACGCGCAAACGTCATCATATCTAGACGTTTTCAACCGGAAGTGTGGCGGGAAATTTAAAATTGCACTTTATAAGTTAACCCGGCCGTATTGGCATGTGTTGCAATGTTAAGATTTCATCATTGATATATAAACTATCAGACTGCGTGGTCGGTAGTAGTGGGTTTCAGTAGGCCTTTAATATTCAAATCATGATATGTAAACTGAGTATTGTTGGCGGTTTTTGAATGGTTATTTATTGGATTTTATGGGTGAAATAGAGGAGCACCCATTGGCTCCGCTGTAAGCTGACTTTTATTTACGTTTATGTAATATTTAGAATGCATTTTTTTTTAAATCCATCATGTCTTTCATAATGATTGGGAACGATAGCCAAAATTCAAAGTGTTCCAAACTCGGTTTGCAGCTATCCACGTGGAACGAACCATTTTGCATTCTTGATCAATCAATCAATCAATCAATGTTTATTTATATAGCCCTAAATCACAAGTGTCTCAAAGGGCTGCACAAGCCACAACGACATCCGTGGTACAGAGCCCATATAAGGGCAAGGAAAAACTCACAACCCCAATGGGACGTCGAGGGGTCGTGTAAGCAGACTTCGACATTCTTAAGTTCATTCAAGCAGTTTTATTGTTGTTCAGTTATAAGGTGACATTTTTTCTTAACATTTATGACATCATTTTGTATAACTTACATATTTAAATGACAGAAAAACAATCTTCAAACTTTAAAAAAGCCCAAGCTCCCCCTGTGCTTAGGGCCCTGGTGCAACGTCTCCACTTTCCCCTCCACTTTTACAGCCTCATTTGCCGGGTTCAATGTACAAAAACCAAAACCAGTGAAGTTGGCACGTTGTGTAAATGGTAAATAAAAACAGAATACAATGATTTGCAAATCCTTTTCCACTTACAAAGACAAGATACTTAACAATCAAACTGGAAAAGTTTGTTATTTTTTGCAAATATTAGCTCATTTGGAATTTGATGCCTGCAACATGTTTCAAAAAAGCTGGCACAAGTGGCAAAAAAGACTGAGAAAGTTGAGGAATGCTCATCAAACACTTATTTGGAACATCGCACAGGTGAACAGGCTAATTTGGAACAGGTGGGTGCCATGATTGGGTATAAAAGCCGCTTCCATGTAATGTTCAGTCATTCACAAACAAGGATGGGGCGAGGGTCACCACTTTGTGACCAAATAAGTGAGCAAATTGTTGAACAGTTTAAGAAACACATTTCTCAAAGAGCTATTGCAAGGAATTTAGGGATTTCACCATTTACGGTCTTTAATATCATCAAAAGGTTCAGAGAATCTGGAAGAAATCACTGCACGTAAGCGATGATATGACGGACCTTCGATCCCTTAGGCGGTACTGCATCAAATAGCGACATCAGTGTGTAAAGGATATCACCACATGGGCTCAGGAACACTTCAGAAAACCACTGTCAGTAACTACAGTTTCTTTGCTACATCTGTAAGTGCAAGTTAAAATTCTCCCATGCAAAGTGAAAGCCATTTATCAACAACATCCAGAAACGCCGCCGGCTTCGCTGAGCCCGGGCTCATCTAAGATGGACTGATACAAAGTGGAAAAGTGTTCTGTGGTCTGACGAGTCCACATTTCAAATTGTTTTTGGAAACTGTGGACGTTGTGTCCTCTGGCACATAGAGGAAAAGAACCATCCGGATTGTTATAGGCGCAAAGTTGAAAAGCCAGCATCTGTGATGGTATGGGGGTGTATTAGTGCCCAAGACATGGGTAACTTACACATCTGTGAAGGTGCCATTAATGCTGAAAGGTACATACAGGTTTTGGAGCAACATATGTTGCCATCCAAGCAACGTTATTATGGACGCCGCTGCTTATTTCAGCAAGACAATGCCAAGCCACGTGTTACAACAGCGTGGCTTCATAGTAAAAGAGTGCGGGTACTAGACTGGCCTGTCTGTAATCCAGACCTGTCTCCCATTGAAAATGTGTAACACAGTGGTAAAAATGCCCTTGTGCCAAATTGTGTTAATGATTAATGATTATTTGCCAAAAAAAAAACAAGTTTCTCAGTTCAAACATTAAATATCTTGTCTTTGCAGTCTATTCAATTAAATATAAGTTGAAAAGGATTTGCAAATCATTGTATTCTGTTTTTATTTATGAATTACACAACTTGCCAACTTCACTGGTTTTGAGTTTTGTAAAAGACAAAGGCGGCTAAATGAAATAAATAGAATATGGTTCTACTGCGGAAACTTTGCGTGTTCTCTGTAACAAAAAAGGCTTCACTAGTCCATTTTTACCTTTCTATTTACATTATTGTAACCAATAAGAGAAGCGAGCAATGTCATGTGGTTTCGTTGTAACATACATGAAACCCCGTAATTTTTCTTGCGGACGTTTTTTATCCATCAGGGCCGAGACGCTGGCCAGCCAAGAGCAGGCGCAGAGGGCAAGCGGGGAGAAGCAGCTGTCGGGACCCAGGGCTGAGTTCTGGAAACTACGGGGCCTCAGAGGGAACAAAAAGAATGAGAAGAACATGCGGCGCTCTCGGGACGACCTCCTGCAGCTCACCATTCAGGGAAAATTTCCCGCTTATGAGAGAGTCCTGCTCAGAGAAGGTGCTAACTCACTACATAATTAGTATTAGAGAAGCTCATTTTAATGCTGTACATGTTTATCTGCAGCTAATTTCAAACGACCCATCGTCATCCTGGGTCCTCTTAATGATATTGCTATGGAGAAGCTGGCCAGAGAGTTGCCTGAAGAATATGAAGTAGCTGGTAGCGTTCCTCTTCTTTTTTTCTGTTTTGATGCATTACACTTTAGACCACCAATTAAAAACAAGCATTATTTCACCATCTTTTGTCAGAAATGGTTCCTCGCAGCAGTGGTGGGGACAGCAGCTCAACGGTCATTAAACTGGACACCGTGAGGAAGATAGCAGAGAAGGTGAGTTAAAAGAGTGAAAGTAAATAAAGGCTATTTTATTTACTCTATTTTGGTTCCAGGACAAGCACCCTCTGCTGGACATCACCCCAACCGCCGTGGAGAGGCTGAACTACATCCAGTACCACCCAATGGTGATATTCCTGGACCCCCACAGCCGCAAAGATGTCAAGGCCATGAGGCAAAGGTACAGCCCAGACTCCAACAAGAGCTCCAGACGCCTCTACACACAGGCGCTCAAACTGAGGAAACACTGCAGCCATCTTTTCTCAGGTAGTCCGTCACACACCTGCATGGCATGTGTACTGTTGTGTACGATGAAGGCCAAATACATTTCATGATTTTTGTATCCTTCATCCAGCACGTGTTGACCTGCAGCCCGGCTCCAATGTTTGGTACCAACTTCTAAAGGATAAGATTCGCCACCAGCAGTCCAAACCAGTCTGGGTATCTGAAGTCACGGTAAGAAATGTAGAAAGTATTCACAGTGCTTCCCTTTTTCCACAGTTTGTTATGTTACAGCTTTATTCCATAGTGGAAACACATATTTTTGTTAGCAAAATTCTACAGACAATACCACATAATGGGAAGACATTCTACAAAAACAATGCTTTTTTAAAAATATTTTTATCTTTAATTGAAAAAAAAATAAAGTGTATAAAAATTCAGTGCTGAAAAATTCAGAGTATAAAAATTCAGTGTAAAAACAATTCAGTGTTGAAAAATGTGTTGCTTCAAAAAGCAAGACTTACTTCCGGTAAATTAGGACTGAAGTAGAGATGTCCGATAATATCGGCCTGCCGATATTTTCGGCTGATAAATGCTTTAAAAGATGATATCGAAAATTATCGGTATCGTTTTTTTTATTATCGGTATTGGGGTTTTTTTGTTTTATTTTTGTATTTTTTATTAAATCAACATAAAAAACACAAAATACACTTACAATTAGTGCACCAACCCAAAAAACCTCCCTCCCCCATTCACACTCATTCACACTCATTCACACAAAAGGGTTGTTTCTTTCTGTTATTAATATTCTGGTTCCTACATTATATATCAATATATATCAATACAGTCTGCAAGGGATAGAGTCCTTAAGCACACATGATTGTGCATGCTGCTGGTCCACTAATAGTACTAACTTTTAACAGTTAATTTTACTCATTTTCATTAATTACTAGTTTCTATGTAACTGTTTTTATATTGTTTTACTTTCTTTTTTATTCAAGTAAATGTTTTTAATTTATTTATCTTATTTTATAAAAATGTTTAAAAAGGACCTTATCTTCACCATACCTGGTTGTCCAAATTAGGCATAATAATGTGTTAAAGTCCACGACTGTATATATCAGTATCGGTTGATATCTGTATCAGTAATTAAGAGTTGGACAATATCGGAATATCGGATATCGGCAAAAAGCCATTATCGGACATCCCTAGACTGAAGCAATCGATCTTGTTTCAGAACCAGCCAATGAGGTGTAAGTTTGAAGTCACGTGACACGAGTCTTGCAAAACATCATAAAAAAGGCAGTTAACTGAGCTACCTTGGCATAATACAACATAATTAACATTTCAATGCAACCCGCTGGATATTTTCAAACTATAGAAATGATTCCAATGGTTAGAATCTGCACTTTTGAGTGACATACAAAGCTCTGCTTCATGCAGACCAGGCACGAACAGAGTGGGCGGGGCTTGTTTATGGAGCAGCGAGTGTCAGACGGAGGTAGATTTCTGCAGCAAAGTTCTGCAAAACAGTGATATTATATTGAATATGTGGATGTTTGTTACCCTTGCCGTTTGTGTTTCGCCGTGTGTGTTGCATCTTTGTTGCTTTTGCTCGATTATAAAAGATGTCCATCAAGGTGGTGGTCTGCAGTAGAGGAGCGACATTCGTGTATTTTAAATATTCAGTGTTTTATTGTTCTTAGTTAGTATTGCAAATCCCATATGATGTATTTTCATGTACAGTAAAAAACTAAAAAGACCATCACAAAAACAGAATTAACTTTAGTTTTTTTACTGAATTATATGCAGGGTTTTATGCTGCCAATTCCGATACTGGCCATCCACGAGTGAGATTGACCAATACTGATAAGATGTATTAACTGTAGATCTGTCACTTTATTTAGGGTGAATGCTATTGTCGGTTTAACAGTATTAACACAATATTTAAACAAACAAAATCAATAACGATTTATTTATATATTTTGTTTTTTGCCCTCGAAGTCCAGGGAATTTTTCCCAGAGTTTGTAAATATGAACAGAAACAAAAGCATTTTTTTATAGGATAAAAGTATTCACCTAATCACTCTAGTATGGATCATATACTGATACTACACTTCATATTGACTCAACCAATTTATGGATCAATCCGATCATCCTCGTACGTGTCATGTACTGACTGCCACAATGCTGACACACCAACAGTTGCTGTTATATTATTCTCTCTAGACTCTTATTATTCTACTTATCCACTTCCTGTTAATAACTGCTGACTTCCTGCTGTTACTTTTTAAAGCTTACTAAGCATTTATTTCTTGGTGTTTACAGCTATTAGCATTGCTGCCTCTTGTTTGCTTCCAGTGTGTAACATGTTTAGCCTCATCCTCCAGTGATAATGACACTTGATAATGACACCTAAGATACTAAGAAATTATATTTATTGCTGTAATTGAAGTGATTATTGTTATTATGGAGCACAGGTGTCAAACTCTTCACCCGCCACGTCATTTAGAGTGACTTGCAAAAGCCTTAAAATAATATGAAAGTATTTAATATTTTCTTACTAAATGTATTCGTTCTATTTTGACGGGAAAAAAATACATGTATTGCATGCAATTGAATATATGTTAAACATTAATATAATCTAATAATACAACACAATTCATACTATATTATTTAGTTAAAATAATAATAATAAATAGCTTGAATTTTGATTTCAAAGCAAGTTATCCATCAAATTTTTTACTTTAAAAATGACAATAAAAATAAATAAAACTGATGGTAAAAACTGGTACAAGTTTACCAGAATTTTACTGCAAAAAGACTGTAGTAAAATTAGCACAGTGATTTTTATAGCATAAAAATCACTGTGCTAATTTTAATTTTTGCAGTAAAATTGTGGTGACTGAGCTGCCAGTTTTTTTTGGTTTTTTTTTACAGTGTGTGTAAAAAAAAAATATTAATCAAATGCATAGGCAATTGTATAATAATATCATGAGATGAATCCTAATACATAAATATCCAAAAATTATCGGGCAGACATAAAAACAGAATACAAATATTTGCAAATCCTTTTCAACTTACATTCAATTAAATAGACTGCAAAGACAAGATATTTAATGTTCCAACTGAGAAACTTAATTTTTTTGGCAAATAATCATTATCTTAGAATTTAATGGCAGCAACACATTGCAAAAAAGTTGGCACAGGGGCATTTTTACCACTGTGTTACATGGCCTTTCCTTTTAACAACACTCAGTAAACGTTTGGGAACTGAGGAGACCAATTTTTGAAGCTTTTCAGGTGGAATTCTTTCCTATTCTTGCTTGAAGTACAGCTTAAGTTGTTCAACAGTCCGGGGTCTTTTAGGCTTCATAATGCGCCACACATTTTCAATGGGAGACAGGTCTGGACTACAGGCAGGCCAGTCTAGTACCCGCACTCTTTTACTATGAAGCCACGCTGTTGTAACACGTGGCTTGACATTGTCTTGCTGAAATAAGCAGGGGCGTCCATGATAACGTTGCTTGGATGGCAACATATGTTGCTCCAAAACCTGTATGTACCTTTCAGCATTAATGATGCCTTCATATACCGTATGTGTAAGTAGCCATGCCTTGGGCACTAATACACCCCCATACCATCACAGATGCTGTTTTTTGAACTTTGCGCCTATAACAGTCCGGATGGTTATTTTCCTCTTTGGTCTGGAGGACATGACACAACGTCCACAGTTTCCAAAAACAATTTGAAATGTGGACTCGTCAGACCACAGAACACTATTGCACTTTGAATCAGTCCATCTTAGATGCCGGCTGCGTTTTTGGGTGTTGTTGATAAATGGCTTTCGCTTTGCATAGTAGAGTTTGTACTTGCACTTATAGATGTAGCGACAAACTGTAGTTACTGACAGTGGTTTTCTGAAGTGTTCCTGAGCCCATGTGGTGATATCCTTTTTGATGCAGTACCTCCTGAGAGATTGAAGGTCACAGCCTTGCCGCTTACGTGCAGTGATTTATCTAGATTCTCTGAACCCTTTGATGATATTACGGCATACTTGCCAACCCTCCCGTTTTTAGCGGGAGAATCCCGGTATTCAGCGCCTCTCCCGACAACCTCCCGGCAGAGATTTTCTCCCGACAAACTCCCGGTATTCAGCCGGAGCTGGAGGCCACGCCGCCTCCAGCTCAATGCGGACCTGAGACTGAGTGTGGACAGCCTGTTCTCACGTCCGCTTTCCCACAATATAAACAGCTTGCCTGCCCAAAGACGTCAAGTTCCAAGTTCCAAAACGAATGGAAACAAGAATTTCAGTTCATCCAGGACAGTTCGAAGGGGAAGGTGTATGTTGCCTGTAAATATGTAGAACAGACTTCTCCATTGAACACGGTGGCCGAAATGATATACTCATCATGAACGGAGAAGTTAAACAGGACAATACTGCCATCTAGTGGATAGCCACCGGAACACTGAAATTCAAGTATTTATTTTATGTAAATAAAATAAATAAATAAATATATATATATATATATATATATATATATATATATATATATATATATATATATATATATATATATATATATATATATGAAATACTCGAGTTGGTGAATTCTAGCTGTAAATAACCACGCCCCAAACACACCCCCAACAAAGCCCCCACCCCCTACCCCCCACCTCCCGATATTGGAGGTCTCAAGGTTGGCAAGTATGTATTACGGACCGTAGATGGTGAAATCCCTAAATTCCTTGCAATAGCTCGTTGAGAAATGTTGTTAAACTGTTCAACAATTTGCTCACTTGTTTGTTCACAAAGTGGTGACCCTCGCCCCATCCTTGTTGGTGAGTGACTGAACATTTCATGGAAGCTGCTTTTATACCCAATCATGGCACCCACCTGTTCCCAATTAGCCTGTTCACCTGTGGGATGTTCCAAATAAGTGTTTGATGAGCATTCCTCAACTTTCTCAGTCTTTTTTGCCACTTGTGCCAGCTTTTTTGAAACATGTTGTAGGCATCAAATTCCAAATGAGCTAAAATTAGCAAAAAATAAAGTTTTCCAGTTCGAACGTTAAATATCTTGTCTTTGCAGTCTATTCAATTGAATATAAGTTGAAAAGGATTTGCAAATCATTGTATTCCGTTTTTATTTACCATTTACACAACGTGCCAACTTCACTAGCTTTTGGGTTTTGTACAGAATTAACTGCTAGACGCTTGTCAGCTAGAGAGGATCGGCATTTGTGATCGGCATTAAAAGGCATCATTCGTTAATGGCTGATCACATACTTTTGGCGAAGATAGTCCGACCCCGATCGTTGGCAGATCGACTTGCAGATCCCTAAACAGTCCACCAAACATTTTCTTTTGAGTAGTATCCATGCAGTCACATCGGCGGGACAGAACCTGTATATAAGAGAATTTCACAATGCCGTGACAAAATTGTAAAGTTGAACCATAACCTCTTGTGTTGACAGCAACTGTGCTGCTGTGTATTTCATATTTGAGGTGAATATGGTCTAACTGCGGGATGCTATGTCGCTGTTTGGAAGATTACAGTTGTTACTGGGCTCTGAGTAAAAGGCAAAGGTGGATAAATGCTTTCTGATGTGGTCTTTTTGCAGGATTTCTGTGTAAAAGAGGTTGAACTCATCCATGTGGATCTTTTCTCCCTGTCCAGTTGGAGAGCGGTGGAGAGCAGGACCTGGATGCTCTGGACCAAACCCAGTCAGATTACCTCAGTGCCGCCAGCGACATGGAGGACACAGACGGCGAGGCCTTCACCGACGGCGAGGCCTACACGGACAACGAGGTCTACACGGACAACGAGGACCTGGAAGAGGATTACCCGGGTCAAGAGGCAGCCAGGAGCGCCAGAAAATCAGGAGCTGCTCTCGCGCGATCGTCCGAGCCCGCCTGGGGCCACCGCAGCCCCGACGACAGTGACCTGGAGCCCCCCTCTGACACGTACTCACCGGGCGGGGAAATACCGCCTCTGATGCACGTGCCTGAGTCGCCAGCGCGCCGCCAGCAGAGTAGCAGCCCACCTCTCCACCATCCGGACGACTATTACTCTCACCGTAGTTTAACAGACCCTGACTTTAACAGCTACAACTCACTGGCACCCACCACTCCATCGGACGGTCCCCCGGATTTTATTGCCCCCGATCCTTACACGCGGTACTCTATGAGTGAAGCCTCGTACGTGGATGAGCCCCCCGAGAGCCCCCATCAAGCCAGCCTCGCCACTATTGAGGATAAATTACAGCAGGTATGTTTTAAATGTGAACTGCACTTTTTGGCAAATTTTCCCTATGATTTACAATACTTATGAGAGACAAGAAGACAAAAGATTTTGTTTTTTTGCATTTGTGGTGGAATGTCCGAATCTTAAACAGAAACAAAAGTGAATTTAGTACAAAAGTTTTATTTACCCATAATCAAATGGTACAAGGTTGAATTGAATTGCCATGCAAACAGACAACGTCTCCGGAGACGTTGAATGAATCGAGAATCTTGCGAATCATGCATAGACTTGGTATACTTGGCCATTTATGTGTTTCCCTCGTGTGTCAAGGTCCAGTTGTTTTGGACCTGTTTGTTCTGCAACATCCTTGAATCCCTTAGTCATAATAAACAATCAAAAAATGTTGTACAATGGTCAGGCCGACTATACGTTCAACTCTAACCCACATATGCTCTTCCAATGGTTCAGAATAGAAAAAAGAGAAACGAGCAGACATTCCGCTACTGTCGTGTCCTTCTTAATGCTTTTCAACCTCGCTCTCTTTCCGGACTTTGACAGACACAAAATATGGTACAAAAGGTCAGTAATTCCACCACATAGCCCCCTTCCAGGGTTTTAGAACCCTGGACCATACCGATTTCTGACCTAGGCCACTTCCTTAAAAAATCTCTACCACAGATAGAGGCGAAAACCCCAAAATATTGTACAAAAGGTCAGAAATTCCACCACACATTCTAACGTAATAATCAGCTCGTTCTTGGCAGCTAATGCGAGCAATCCATTGTGCCTCTAAGACAGTTTAAAAATGCATTCAAAAACTGCCAACAATACTTAATTTAGGTGCCGTAAATTGTATATTAACCAAGCTGTAGCAAGATTGTTATTGTAAAAGCCAACACTGAGGAAGTATTTTTCTAGCGTAGAAACACATCGCCTTGCAACAGCATGCTACAACATTAGCTGCAAGCTAGCTACGGCAAGAGGTAAACTAACTTCTGCGTCAACATCTGAATGGCTTTTAAGTTTGTAATGCACAACACAATGTGATAGGACACCAATCTGTACTGACTGAGGCCCCTTCTACACTAATCCAGGCTATATCCCACCTAACCCTATCCTTGTCCACACACATACTGTACAATGCCATCGTTTAAGACCCCCTCCCACTCCCCCTCCCTCAACGCGACCTGGTCCGCATGCGCGAAAAAAAATTAGCGCGTCATAGTCACCTCTGACCTGGAAGTGTATCCTTACCCTGTGTTTCAATGTAGCCTATTGCCACATTTCTTTTAACAGTAAACCTTGCTTGCCTCACCATCAGCAGCTGTTAGACTATTGTAGTGAATCACACCTGAGCCATCATACATGAATCATATCTGTGGACGTGTGGAAATAAACAATGTGATAAAGAATATTCTACAACAATCAATCTAGGGATCTCGATATCTGGTCAGGACACTGTGCTTGTAGGCTGAAATTGGCGATCGTACTTGACGGCCGCAACCATTTCATGGCTTCACAATAGTTATGGAGTACAAAACTAGACGTTGAGTAATCGCTTGACATACATCGCGGACAATAGTCTGCTTTGCCAGTCCAAATGTATTCGCTGTTTTCCATAGTAACCCTTGTCCACGGGAGCCTGCTTTCTCGTTGTCTCTCATTTGACAAATGGACACAGTTTTTCACTAAGTAGAAGCACAGCTAACCTGGACATTCGAAAGTTCTCTTGCCATTCCTCCTGCACAACACACTCGGTGACAAACATATCCCACCAGGCTGCCGTTCTTCCAGGTCTTATCCAAAACCGTCACTTAACCGTCTATGTTGTCATCTGAGATGTGTTGTATCCCAAATAGCTGCAATCGCGCGTTTCCTTCTCTTAAGGTATTCATGTGTGATTTCCACAAGCACATGTAGAAGAAGGAGAAACACGGGCATGTCTGGATGACTCGCCTCCATCTTTCCAGTGGTTACCTCCGAGTTCCGAAACCGGTTGTTATGAAGCTGGCTGTGGTGCGTTCTTTCTGGCGTCACTTCGTCTCTGAACTCCGTTTGTAAACGATCGATGTGTCCGTACAAAGCTAAGAGCCGGAGATTTGAAGAAATCCACGACGCACTTACCCGTGTAAAAAATTATCAAAGGAGGGGAACCTTAAACGATGGGTTAGTGTTCCTGACACGGGGCTTAGGCTAAATAATTATTTGTTTAAGGGGTTATCCGGCTTAATGTAGACAGGGCCTGAAAAGCATGAACAATCATGTTACAGTATCTGTAAAGTGTTGGCCCACATTTCATGTTTTGTTTGTCCACAGCTAGCTCGACAGTGTATGCAGTTGCACTAGCAATAGCATGATGTGCTGCATGTATAATAATATTATAGTGACTCACACAATGGACAGTTTTGTATTTGGTCCAGCTGGCTGGGGACATTTTTTCCCGGTTTATTTAGGTACGCACGCCATTTATGTCGGCATAGCTTAGCACCAAGTTCCACATTTGCGGCGTCAAGTCATGTCGACCTCACTCTCTCGGCTTCCGTCTGCTCCGAGGTTTCAGCCTTCCTTCGTGCTGGCTTCTGTAAGCAGTAGTTCATCCTCCGTATACTCAGCTTCAAAAAGATTCGGTTGTGAATCTTCATTTGTCCAAAAATAGTCATCTTCGTTGTTTGTTACCAAGTCTGCCATTATTAGAACACACTTGCCTTTGTTTCCAGAAGTAGGAACACACATTTGTTGCCGAAAGGGCGTTGCTATGGAAATGGAAATAAATGCGCTGAGGAAATAAGTTCCGGTAATGCATAAAATGACCAAAATAGGGTAAATATTGTACATATTACATATTGTTATTAACATGTCTGTTACTACATTATGTATATACTTGCACTGTTGATGGAGGGTTTTGAAGTTGCTTTAGAGGGATTTGAAGGCTACAACTTCCGCATCTTCCGTTTTTTTATCATCTTTAAAATCCTAAAAAAGTTCTCCTTCAAGCCTTACAATTAATAGGACAAGGCAAAATTGAGTGCACTTCTGACTGCAAATAGTGGAGGCGCTGGTCAAATATTAACAACGACAACAACAAAAAAACTAATTTTTTCAGATTGTCTTAACAACAACATATTTGGTGTTGATTGACCATGACTTTAGCTCAGGGGTCGGCAACCCAAAATGTTGAAAGAGCCATATTGGGCCAAAAATACAAAAACTAAATCTGTCTGGAGCCGCAAAAAATATAAAGCCTTATATAAGTGTTATAATGAAGGCAACACGTGATGTAAATGTCTATATTAGCTATATTAGCCTACTATCAAAGGCTGACGCAGTCTTTGTTGACAGAAATGTTGCATTTTAATTTTTATTCTACACATTTTTGCAACATTGGTAGTCATTAGTAAAATGGAGGCTTCTCACAGGATGAGATAACTTCTGGAAATTACCGGCTCAGAATGGTCAAAGGTGTGTGTCCAAGTTTAAGGAAACGGCAGGCCGTTTTCTTCTAATGGCTTTATTACAATCTTTGCAAGCTGGCTGACATTTGCTGAGGTCTGGAACAACATGGCACACAAACAACTATCAGAAATGCAGCCAATATTACATACAGATAATGCACAACCCTTATTTGATGGTAGTAAGCTACATTTGTAGCCCCGGCTGCCTAGAGGTAGACTTTTGCGCCTCTTACCACCACCAAAAATGTATTCATAGTAGGGCTGGGCGATATGGCCTTTTTTTAATATCTCGATATTTTTAGGCCATATCGCGATACACGATATATATCTTGATATTTTGCCTTAGCCTTGAATGAACACTTGATTCATATAATCACAGCAGTATGATGATTCTATGTGTCTACATTAAAACATTCTTGTCTCATACTTCATTAATATATGCTCATTTTAAACTTTCATGCAGAGAGGGAAATCA
This sequence comes from Entelurus aequoreus, assembly GCF_033978785.1. Lineage (NCBI taxonomy): Eukaryota > Metazoa > Chordata > Actinopteri > Syngnathiformes > Syngnathidae > Entelurus > Entelurus aequoreus. The sequence continues at coordinate 18,782,610 of NC_084757.1, forward strand.
CAACTAAGTCAATTGACCAAAACTGTATTTATTAAACAGTTATTAAGCAGTGGCACAAACATTCATGTCATTTCAAAACAGAAAGTGCAAGATTGTCAGAGACATTTTAAAACAAGCTATTAGTGCACTTTTGTGCATGATGACTAAGATGACATGTCAAAACAACACTAAATTAAAGTGCACTTTTTGTACAGAACGCCACTACAATAGTTTAAAACAAATAAAGTGCACATGATGTCACACAAGATATTTCAATGTGTCAAATAAAAATTAGCTGCTTAATAGGAAATCAAATAGTGTTCGTCCTTTGCTATGTGGTAGGTTCCTGCAGACGTTATCTCTTTTGTTGTTGACTATTTTTTCATACGGTGTTGATCTGGAAATGTTTGCCTCTGCATTTTGATGGTGTGGGCACCGAACAGAGATGTTGACATGCGGAGTAAGCACTCTTTATTCTCTAGCAGGTGACTTTTCAAATGATGCTACATATTAGCAGTAATGCTACTTTTTGTAGCAACACTTTTGTCCCACACTTGACAAATTACGGTTGTCTGTTCGACATATTCCCACTTGAAGCCAAACCACCGCCAGACGATGGACCCCCTGTTGTTTTTCTTGGGAATTAATTCTTCCTTCATTTGTTACCAGGTTCACACCTTCTTTCTCTCGTATTACCACTCGCACCACAGCTAACTTTAGCCGTGCTGCTCCCTCTCTGCTGCGCGAGGGCGTATACGTATGTGACGTATGACACGACAGTATGTGACGTGTGTAAGAAGGTGCGCTCGCTGTCTGTGAGAAGGAGAGACAAGAAAGAGTGGGAAGAGCCTGCAGTGTAATGTCCGCAGCTAAAAGCAACTGCGTGAGATCGTATACTCGAATATCACGATATAGTCATTTTCTATATCACACAGAGACAAACCCGCGATATATCACGTATATCGATATATCGCCCAGCCCTAATTCATAGCAACATACAAATATAACATAAATAACAAAAACAATGTTCCTGCAATTTAAAACTACAGATCAAACAGACATTTTTATGTTCAATGAAAACTCTTGTCTGTGCTAATGTATTCTTCTCTTTCAGGCCCGACAAGGTGAGCCGCAGGGACAAGGGCAGGACAAAAAGTCCTTGCAGTTTATTGTGTAAGTTTGATCTGCTCTTGTACCGCTTCTGTATTTTTTGTAAATATGAATTCTTGCATTCCATTTTGGATCCACCTGCATGTCTTACATTGTTGCAGGGTGGCACATCATCACCAAGAAGTCCAGTTGAGACGCACGCAGATCCGAGGGGGGAGTGACAGCTCGGAGGAGGACGGTGTGGACGAGGACGAGGCGGAGGATATCGAATGGGGTCCAGCGACGGAGCTGTAGACCACCCACATGTCCTGCATTAGAGTCTTATGATCAAAAAAAGGACACTCCATCAGACTTTACCAAACTAGTAATTTTTTTATATAAATGCTTTATTTCAGTGTACTGTGTCAAACAAATGATTTCTACTTTTGTTCACAATGCTGCTCTCATCTTACTGTAGTGACTGTCTTCAATTTCTTAATAAACTTTGATTTAAAAAAATGTTTCATGAATATTGTAGTAACTTTGCTTCCTTTCATACACAGGTGATATGATTTCACTAAAGCAGTGCTTCCACCAAGTACCGCCATAATGAAGAAGCAAGGCAGAGGTTATATTTAACAAGTACCGTATTTTTCGGAGTATAAGTCGCTCCGGAGTATAAGTCGCACCGGCCGAAAATGCATAATAAAGAAGGAAAAAAACATATATAAGTCGCACTGGAGTATAAGTCGCATTTTTGGCGGAAATTTATTTGATAAAACCCAACACCAAGAATAGACATTTGAAAGGCAATTTAAAATAAATCAAGAATAGTGAACAACAGGCTGAATAAATGTATGTTATATGAGGCATAAATAACCAACTGAGAACGTGCCTGGTATGTTAACGTTACATATTATGGTAAGAGTCATTCAAATAACTATAACATATAGAACATGCTATACGTTTACCAAACAATCTGTCACTCCTAATCGCTAAATCCCATGAAATCTTATACGTCTAGTCTCTTACGTGAATGAGCTAAATAATATTATTTTATATTTTACGGTAATGTGTTAATAATTTCACACATAAGTCGCTCCTGAGTATAAGTCGCACCCCCGGCCAAACTATGAAAAAAAAACTGCGACTTATAGTCCGAAAAATATGGTATACTTAATATTTTTGGACACAATGCACAAACAGCAGAAAGGATTTTCTATATACAGTACATATTTACAGACTTATTTGCCGTACCGCTAGATCAGGGGTGTCAAACGTTCAGCTCGAGGTCTGGAACAGGGTCACGAACAGGTTTTATCCGACCCGCGGGGTGAGTTTGCGAAGTATAAAAATTAACCTGAAATTTTTGAATGAAAGAAACTGCTGTTCTAAATGTGTCCACTGGATGGCGAAATAGCAATTATTTGTATCTTTGTAGATGACGCTACATATGTACAAAATAAACCACATGATGTTAGTGCACCAGTCGAGGAAAATGATCAAACTACATAAATAACATCCTGTAATTTGATTTTGATATTTTTTTATCTTGATAGATTGAAATTTATAACCAATGAGTTGACTGGTGAACATTATCACAGAAGTTATTCCGAAAGAATAAATAATGACAAATAAAGATAGAATACTATTAACCGCAACATGTAAGTGTAAAAAACAACATTATGATTTGTATATTTTCAGAATGTGCTTGTTCTTTTTTTAAACAAAGAAAACAATCTGAAGTTGTCTTTATTTTTTTATGTTATCGTGCCGTGATTTTACCAGTTGGGAGTAGATTTTTCTCCATGTGGCCCCCGATCTAAAATGAGTTTGACACCCCTGCACGCGATGGACAAAGTTTAGCCACAGGTGTCAAACTCAACGCCCGGGGGACAGATCTGGCCCGCGACATCATTTTATCTGGCCCGCAAACACCTGGAAATATGTGTCAATAAAGTACTTAATATTTTCTCACTAAATGTAATGAATTTTTTTTCATTTTGCCAGAAAAAATATATGTACTGCTTGAAATTGCATACATTTTAAACTTTAATAGGGTCCAATATTGCAACAAATATTACCGTATATTATCATACTTTCCAAACATGTTATTGTCTAAATAAAAATACGTTACAGCAAACTACCAATCAAATGAATAAAAATTACAATAAATTGTATGTTGTTCTTTACAGCATATTACTGTAAATTGAAAAATACTACTACTGTTTTTGGCGTTAAAATTCTGTTGACTGAGCTGCAGATAAATTGCCAGAATAAAAAAAATACATGTACTGTTTTTCCCTTTAACAATATAATGTTGTAAAAACCAATGTAAATTTAATAGTAAAATTCTGTTTTTTCCATAAAAAACAACACTGGTACTGTTTTTATATTAAATGTTGTAAGAAAAAAAACATTTTGTAAATATAAAGTTTTACTGTAAAATCGACAGTCTACTTAAAACAGTTTATATAATTAATAATGACATCCAGAGGCATATTCATACATTATTCGCTGTTACAAGTGGCCCTCTAATGGCAGCCAGGACTGCAATGTGGCCCTCAATTTAAACGAGTTTGATATCTCTGCCTTAAGCGCCAGGAGCAAATCTGTATCAAAACCTGCACAATTAATTTTGATACTGCTTTTCTGTCGGATCTCCATGTGCAGGTTGTGACCACATTCAAACATATGACTTTTCATAGTTTTTTTATCCTATTATTTTCTAGGAAGTGTGAACGTTGTCTTTCTATCTGTGATGAGGTGGCGACTTGTCCAGGGTGTACACCGCCTTCCGCCCGAATGCAGCTGAGATAGGCTCCAGCAGCACCCCCCGCCACCCCGAAAGGGACAAGCAGTACAAAATGGATGGATGGATGGACCTATGAGTTGCTGTTTTTTATGGGGAAAAAATACAAATGTTTACTTTGTATTTTTAGAGACCGAATGTCCCTTTGGGACAGAGGACCCTATTGAATTTCTAGCGTTTTCTTTATTTCTTTATTATTATACCTCCGCCTCTTTGAGCTGTACTTTGACCCCCTTAACATGCTTCAAAATTCACCAAAATGGACACACACATCAGGACTGGCGAAAATTGCGATCTAATCAAAAAACCAAACCCCAAAACTCAAAATTGCGCTCTAGCGCCCCCTAGGAAGAAAACACAGACAAAACTGCTCCTAGAAAGAAAACACAGACAAAACTGCCTGTAACTTCCAGTAGGAATGTCGAGAGACATTAAACAAAAACCTCTATGTAGGTCTCACTTAGACCTAGATTTCATACACTGACAACCCGCAGCAAAAATCAACAGGAAGTTTGCAATTCCCCCTTCAAAACAAAAGTTGAGTAAAAACAGTCACCTTTTTCCAAACATGATCTCATCTGAGCGCGTTTGTCGTGTCGGCTTCATATTAGCACAGGAGAGAGATTGAACCCTTCTGATTAAAAGTTGATGAAAGAGTTTTAACTACTACTCCGGTTTGGATTTTATGAGCCGTCAAAGTCGGTCCCGTCCATTGCTGCTTGCAGCTTTAATTGTATTTATTTTATTATTTATTTTATTATATATTTCTTTATTTTATGTATTTTGTATTTATCTGGAGCTATTCGAAGGAAAAATAGGCTATTTGGGGCCTTTCGTGATTTCCCTACATGGCAGTGGAATCACGTGATGGTTCTTAGCCAATCAGGAAAGAACCATGATGACCACGTTATAAAATGCTTGGGCCTACTTAATTATTCATTTAAAAAAAAAAATGGTATTGCATCATTCGAAAAGTTACAATAAAAATGATGATTACAGGAATGGAAAATATACTAAAATAAAAATGATGTTCCAATTTTACTGACGAGCTTGTGAAGGGTTTCTTGTCGTTTTATTAGATGTCTAAATTACACATTACATTATTACAGTACATTATTATATATAATACTGCATATTAAATACTTGTATTTAATTATATTTAATTTTATAAAAATATTTTATTTTATTTTATTTGTTTCAGGTTTTTGCTTTTTATGCGTTGCCTCGCAGGGTCTAGCTTTCATCACAGCGCAGGTGCGTGTTGCCGGCGGAAGGTTACCACGTCGAGTGACGTGGACGCACGTGCGGTCCGACGGTTGATTGCTGTGATCATCAAAGCCAATTTGCTGCCTTTAAGGCCCAGTCGGCCATTTTCCTGTGTTGTGTTTTGGGTTGTTGTTTTTTTTTTTAAAAAGGGTAAAGTTCAGGCTAAGAAACGGTAATAGTGACACTTGTTGATAAAAGTAGATTGCGCCTCTTCCTCCTCCTCCGTTGAGGAAGCGGGCGGCCCGCCTCCCTCCCCTTTTCGTGTGTCATTGAGCCCCCGCTCGGCTCGATGAGTGACAATCCGCGGCGGACCGACAGACACGCTCCGTGGATCAGGACCCGCTCGGATGGCAGCGACTCCCCGCTAAGCAGCACGACAGGCGGCACAACACCCAAGTGGCGAGTCGGGGGGTGGGTGGGGGGTCTGTACGTCAAACTCAAAGAGGTCGGCATGGACGGCCGAGGCACCCTGAAGATGTTCGCTCGCAAGAAGAGGGAACTTATTAAAACGCCGTCCATCTCGAAGAAGAGTCGGAGTGGAAGTCCAGGACCTCCGAATACGGTAAATTCTAATAAGGGCATGATGGACACTCGCTTCCGGCCTGTGTCTGTGAACGCATCACCTATTGCAATGTAAAGTGCTGTACAACTTCTTGGTGCTTTCACTGGGCCTAGATCAGGGGTCCCCAACCTTTTTTGCACCACGGACCGGTTTAAATTCAAAAAAGGGTCATTAGAATAATACACAAAGCGTGCTACTATGAACATACCATTATTTATAAGTTCTAAGGCAGTGGGGTTTTTTTTTTGATTGAAACTTTTATTAGTAGATTGCACAGTACAGTACATATTCCGTACAATTGACCACTAAATGGTAACACCCGAATACGTTTTTCAACTTGTTTAAGTCTGGGTCCACTTAAATTGATTCTTGATACAGATATATACTATTTTCATAATACAGTCATCACACTAGATAATCATCAGAGTATATACAATGAATTATTTACATTATTTACAATCCGGGGTGTGGGATATGGAGGTACCGAACCACACCAGTTTCATATGCGCATTCACCGAACCCTTTTGTGAAAAATAAAATGTGTTTTTCCAAATTCAAGACAAAGTTATATGTTTTGGTAACACTTTGAGTTTGAGTTTATTTCAAACATGCAAGCATACAACATGATACATCACAATTTCCAGTTTCTCTTTTCAACATGTTCGAAAAGGAGTAGGAAGAAACAGAGCTTATTTAATCCTACCCCTTTTCTTTTACATAACAATTGCTAAAACTTTTGTTCACTTCCTGTTCTCAATTTATTCACAATATACTCCACAAGTAATAACAATAAAAATAAATAAATAAATAAATAATAATTAGTGAGGTAAGTTATATTTCATATGGTGAGATGAGTAAGATTATCTTAAACGAATGGATGGATTAAATAAATTCAGAATGTTTATCATGGTTCTTCTTCTTTGTACTTTGTAAACACTAAGTTTGACGAGTTTCTTGAAGTGGATCATATTAGTACATTGTTTGATTGCTTTGCTTAATCCATTCCATAATTTAATTCCACATACTGATATACTGAAGGTCTTAAGTGTTGTTTGTGCATATAAATGTTATAAATTACATTTCTCTCTAAAATTATATTTCTCTTTTTTTTAGAAGAATTGTTGTATATTCTTAGGTAGCAGGTTATAGTTTGCTTTGTGTATAATTTTAGTTGTTTGCAAATTCACTATGTCGTGGAGTTTCAGTATCTTTGATTCAATAAATAAAGGGTTTGTATGTTCTCTATATCCAACATGATGTATTATTCTAACTGATCTTTTTTGTAACACCGTTAATGAATGAAGTGTACTTTTGTCATTATTTCCCCATATTTCTGCACAGTAGCTCAGATATGGTAACACTAGTGAGCAGTAGAGAATATGAAGTGATTTTTGGTCTAGAACATGTTTTGGTTTATTCATTGACGTGTTTCTTGCTACTTTATGTTGTATATTTTTTACGTGAGATTTCCAGTTCAATTTATCATCAATCATTATACCTAGAAATTTGGTTTCATTTACTCTTTCAATTTCTATTCCGTCTATTTGTATTTGTGTTTGACTTTCCCTTCTACTGTTACCAAATAGCATTATTTTAGTTTTACTGAGATTCAACGATAGTCTGTTTTTGTCAAACCATCTTTTTAATTTAATTTCTTCTGTTATTATTTGTATTAGCTTCTGTGTGTTCTCTCCTGAACAAAACGCTGTTGTATCATCCGCAAATAATACTAACTTTAAATATTTTGTAACTTTACAAATGTCCCTTTAGTATGGGGAACATATTCTAAGTAACAAAGACTTAATTTTGAGTTTTTTGGACACTAGGGGAACATATTCTAGTAGCAAAGACTTAATTTAGAGTTATTTGGTTAGGGTTAGAGGGTTAGGGTTATCTACTCAGTGGCCTAGTGGTTAGAGTGTCTGCCCTGAGATCGGTAGGTTGTGAGTTCAAACCCCGGCCCAGTAATACCAAAGACTATAAAAATGGGACCCATTACCTCCCTGCTTGGCACTCCGCATCAAGGGTTGGAATTGGGGGTTAAATCACCAAAAATTATTCCCGGGCGCAGCCACCGCTGCTGCCCACTGCTCCCCTCACCTCCCAGGGGGTGAACAAGGGGATGGGTCAAATGCAGAGGACACATTTCACCACACCTAGTGTGTGTGTGACAATCATTGGTACTTTAACTTTATAATAAGGACATGCCGAATAAGGCATTAATAAGTACTTAATGACTAGTTAAGAGCCAATATGTTACTAATTTGCATGTTAATAAGCAACTAATTAATGGCGAATATGTTCCCCATAGTAAAGTGTTACCATGTTTTTTTACTGGTGCACAAAATGAACCGTGCATGAACATCACCTTGTTCAAAGAACAAAACCAACACAGTGCATAAACTCACAACAAATTACACACCTGCAAATCAGTGTGACTTCTGCTGGTGTCGTATCCGTAATACACCGATAGGGAAAAGTGTGTTTTGACCTCCGCCGAACCCCTGCAATCAAACCCAGGTTAAGAACCACTGTTCTAAGGTGTTTAAAATTTTCAGATATTGTGTTTTTAAAAACAATGGAAATTATGTTTCGAGTAAAGAACCACAGCCTTCTAGCTTGTATTCTTAAGTTATTTCAATTAAGAGGAGAAAACTGTAATTCACAGGGGATATTGATTTTTGAAATAGGTACAGTAAGAAGGAATATAAAATATAAATGTATTTCAGTTTTAGGAGTTAAATGGTGGAACTAGCTCAGTGATGAGCTGAAGACATGTAGTTCTTTGTCAAGGTTTAAGAAAACCTTAAAAGGTGAAATAATAGAAAATTATAAAATATAGTAACAATTACTTTCATCCCATTGATTTTTTTTTTTAACATTGATGTTCCAGGCAATCTTATTTTCAGTGAATGTATAGGATAGGCAAATATAAGCTTTGGCTTCAGCCTATTCCTTTTTCAGTTATTCTTTTTATTTTATATTATTTTTGTGTGTAAATGGGTATGATTGTTAGATATGTATAATCTGTACTGTTAAACTGGTCACACAAAATGGTTAATGGTTGATGGTTGATTATATGACCAAAATAAACTTATTTCATTCATTCATGTAGGCAATATTTTCAGGGACCGGCTTTCCACTTGTGCCAGATAAATACTGCAAAAATAAGTGCGTAAATTCCATCCATCCATCTTTCTCTGCTTATCCGAGGTCGGGTCGCGGGGGCAGCAGCCTAAGCAGAGAAGCCCAGACTTCCCTCTCCCCAGCCACTTCGTCCAGCTCTACTTAGGGTCCAATAAGCCGAAATAGCAAAGAGAAATAAAAAAAAGCATGTAAACAAACAGCTTGGGCCTTAAGGGGGTAACTGGGTCCACTTGCCTAGATCAGAGGTCCCCAACTTTTTTTGCACCATGGACCGGTTTAATGTAGGCATTATTTTCAGGGACCGGCTTTCCACTTGTGCCAGATTAATACAGCAAAAAGAAGTGCGAAAATACAACTCACTATAACGCCGAATTAGTGGGAGTTCTGGGCTTATTTCTTTGCAATGAGATCCCTAGCAGGCTACCATCAACCTGCTGGGGACTGCAGATGGAAATCAGCCTGCGGCTACAATATGTCACATTTATATTTGATATATTTTCATTAACTAAAGGCCTTAGTGGCCACATGCGTGGACAGCACCTTTTAGCTCTTACTGGTATTTCCAAAATTGTGTACACTACTGAATTGGGGTCTTATATATACATTTATGTTTTATATATTTTCATTAATGTGCATTGTATCATGTCACAAAGTTATGACAAATGGCAATTGGTAACACTAAATTGGCCCTAGTGTGTGAATGTGAGTGTGAATGTTGTCTGTCTGTTGGCGGTGGCGACTTGTCCAGGGTGTACCCCGCCTTCCGCCCGAATGCAGCTGAGATGGGCTCCAGGGGCTCCCCCGCAACCCCGAAAGGGACAAGCGGTAGAAAATGGATGGATGAATGGGCAACTTCCTATTGGGACAAGCGGTAGAAAATGGATGGTTGGATGGAACTTCCTATGAGGAGTTTTATTGTATTGATTGATTGATTGAAACTTTTATTAGTAGATTGCACAGTACAGTACATATTCCATACAATTGACAACTAAATGGTAACACCCGAATAAGTTTTTCAACTTGTTTAAGTCGGGGTCCACGTTAATCAATTCATTCATTCATACATCTATGAATGAAAAGATTATTGGTGTGTCTCGTGGGACAGGCGAAAGTTAAGTCGGAGAAAATGGAGTCGTTTATTTAATGTTTCTCTGCGGCCCGGTAGCAAATGGGTCACGGACTGGTACCGGTCCCTGGACCGGTGGTTTGAGGACCACTGGCCTAGATGAAACGTTTTGCCATTACTTGATGGACTAAGAATGTGTACACAAAGTTTAGCAATGCCAGTTTTTTTTTTAAACACAAGATAATGTGAAGGCCTAGGTTTTGCCAGGATTGATGTGTGGTTTAAGCAGTGTAAAAACACATCCTGAGCTGTGGGATTTTTTTGAGAATTTGTTTGCTATACATGGCTTATAATTCCATCTCTGGTTCTACGGCAGTAGTTCTTAACCTTGTTTGAGGTACCAACCCCACCAGTTTCATATGCGCATTCACCGAACCCTTATTTAGTGAAAATAAAAGTGTTTTTCTTAATTTTATCTTAATTTATAAATATTAACCATGAAATTGTTGTTATATTAAAGAAATACTAATAAAGATATATTTTTACAAACAAAGTTACAGGAAATGTACACATGATGCCATGTTTGCATCTTATTGTCTAACATGTGAATGTTTTAGTGGGAACTAAATGCGTTATCTGGAAGGGGTACAAATTATTTCCAAAGCAGCAACCCCACCCAGACATACAATACTAGTACACAGCTCATGAAAAACAATATTTTTTGTTATTGTCATTGTAATTGGGCCAAAATACTTATATTAGAAAATAATCTCATGGAAATGACTGCTGTCATTTGATTGTAATAATAAAACATTTAACTTGTTGTTTAGTCAGGTTTGGGCTGGTGTGGCCACAGTGCATGTGCACGTCTAACGTCGCTCATATGTTCTCCACTGAATGTTCAAGGAGTTTTTGCGTTGGCTCACGCATGTGGAAAATTAGAGGGAACATTGTTTGGGGGTATCCATAATACGCCGATAGGGAGAAGTTTTAATTTACTCGATGAGTCTGGTGTGTCTTGACCTCCACCGAACCTCTGAGGCCCACTCACCGAACCCCTAGGGTTCGATCGAACCCAGGTTAAGAACCACTGTTCTATGGTTATCACTTTTCCACCTAGCCATCCCTGCTATGCCTTCGGTGGTGTTTTAACATTGCTTGTTGTGATAAAGAAGATTTTGAACTTTTAAAATAGTGTTATAATAAAACATGTTGCATTTTACAGACATAGTGGCTTCCCATCTTCTTTCACAGTAAGGAGATCCGGTGTTCTGGAAAAAAAAGAAAAAAAAATGCAACCACTTGCGTAATCTGATAGTTAGCAACATAAGTAATGGATGGATTTTGATGACATTTCTAGAAAATGTCCAAAATAGGTCCTGGAACAAGTGCTTTTGTAGTTTTTATTTATATACGAGCTTGTCAAATACTTTTTTTTTGTCACCATACAGTATAGACCAGAGGTCCCCAAACCACGGCCCGCGGGCCAGATACGGCCCACCAGTGTCCAAAATCCGTCCCACAGGCCCAAGTTTAAAAAAAAAAAAAAAAAAAAAAAAGAATACATTTTTATTTATTTATTATTTTTAAAAATCTGTCCAAGTAATCCATTTTCTACCGCTTGTTACTCTCTGTGTCTCCTAGCCGCTCAGGCAAATCATGTCTAAAAATGCATTTTCCCATCGATAACGTGACATCATTGCGCTCGCACCGCAGTGTTGGGCGAGCGTGCGGCAAGTGTGCCATCTTTCAGTCAATTAGTGCGCGAGGATCATATTGTGTGTGTGTGTGTGTGTGTGTATATGTATGTATGTATGTATGTATGTATGTGTATATATATATAATATATATATATATATATATATATATTATGTGTGTTTGTGTGTGTATATATATATATATATATACACACACACAACCAGCCATGCATTTCAGGTTAATCAAGATTTGTACTGTTTTTGTTTTGTTTCCTGGTATGTAAAAAATGCTAAAAAAAAAACAAACCACAATATATTAACGTTTTTACCTTTTTTAATTTATTATTTTGTTCGAGGAAACCTTCAGCGTTTATGCGCATGCTCAGTAGCGTTGGGTAGCACATATTCATGGGTAGCACATTTTTCCAGAACACCGGGTTTGAATGTGTAGGATTTTTATGGTTCTCTGGCCCACATCCCAAAACTTGCATGCGAGGCTGGTTTTGGCCTCTAAATCAGGGGTGCCCAAAACGTTTGCCTCCAAAAGCCAAAGTGAAAACGTGCCGAAGAGCCACGGGCCAAACACAGCAATTTAATTGAGAAACAAAAATAGCCTAAATGTAATTCAATTAATCAGTCAAATCAATGTATTTTATTTGGATCATAGTAAAACTTGACAAGGACACATTTTTGCTCAAGTGATCAACTGTCCACGTGTGATTATACGTGAGTCAAACCATGACTTCCGGTGTGAAAGCGAAGCCGTTCTTGCAAATGTGTGTAAGTGTACGCTGCCCAAGCTTGTTGTTTGATGACCTTTTAGTCAAAAAGAGGAGCTCAAGGAGCAAATGGTGATGTTCTGTTAGTGTACATGCAACAATGAGGCCAATGTTTTAAGGTATTATTTCAATTATTACTATGGCGATGCTGAAGCGTGGGGGCAAACGCAGCTACAACCCTTACTCCACCAGTCTGAGGCTTAAGAAAGTGGACGCTCAAGGCAAACAGCGACTGGACATTTTGCCAAACAGGCATGTGTGGCTTAAACAGGTAAATGTAGAACTGCATAGTCAGAAAAAAACAGTCTGCCGTCTTTGGGTAGATATCATAGCAAGTGCTCAGTATTATTTGGAATCATGAGGTTGAAAGTGGCTTCATTTTGTGTAAAGCTTGCCTCGTCCGCTGCAATGAGCTATCTTACTGTTTTACCTTCTGGATCTAGAAGTAAATATTGTTGCATTTTTATATTGAAGCAAGCCACAATCTCTTGTAATATGAAAACAGTTATTGATATTAATGTGGTGTACAGGTTATCTGTAATGGGCTGGAAAAGCATAACTTACCGTAATCTTTACAGTGTAAGAATAATAAATATCAAAGTGAAGGGTAAATTAATGAATAACTCATTAATGAAATGTTGTCTTTGTGTTTTTTCACATTGCTGTTTCTGCCGCACCCTTCCACTCATTCGATTCAGGAAGTGTTGCAGGATCTTGTGCAAGCCTTGTGTGCCTTTGTGTCGCTCGTCAACACAGCGTCGAAAGAGTAGCCATGTTGTCTCTCTCTGTCCCTGACAGTTGTCCATCCTCCAGGAGCAGCCCCGGAAAGATGGTGGCGACTTCACCTTCTTCCCATCGCCCACCTCTTCCTCCTCCTCCTCGTCATTGCTCACCCCGACCTCCGCCGGGCTTCAGGATCCCTCCCAGTCCCACCCAGGCATCCCCAGTCCCCAGCACATTAAGCTGCCGCCAATGCCGTCTCCCGTCGCCACCCTAAGGAGGCCGACCACACTGAGCCGACATGCCAGCGCTGCAGGTTCAACGCTACTTGGCACCAGACCTTTCCCACAAATAAAAGTGCTGTCGGTTCTTACATTTAAACATTTGCATTCAGGGTTCACTCTTCAGTCGTGGGTGTTCGCCAAAGGCCAGGCCAAAGGAGCGATGACCCCCACACCACCGTCCGACAGTCCCGACGGCTCTGCCATTGAGGTGGAAGACATCCCTGCCTTGCTGAGGGATGTGGCGCGCTTTGCAGAGGCGGTGGAGAAGCTGAAGGACGTTGTAGTGCTGGCGGAAGGTATTGCCAATTAATCTTCCTCTTTTGAAGTCAATCAAAATTCAACAAGTCATCCTAATGTTTGACGTCATGAAGACGTCCCCAAATTTCATGAGACTTCATACCAGTGAGCACCTACAGTCGTGGTTAGAAGTTGACATACACTTGTAAAGAACATAATGTCATGGCTGTCTTGAGTTTCCAATAATTTCTAAAACTCTTTATTTTTTTGTGATAGAGTGATTGTAGCACATACTTGTTGGTCACAAAAAACATTCATGAAGTTTGGTTCTTTTTATGAATTTATTATGGGTCTACTGAAAATGTGACCCAATCTGCTGGGTCAAAAGTATACATACAGCAATGTTAATATTTGGTTACATGTCCCTTGGCAAGTTTCACTGCAATAAGGTGCTTTTGGTAGCCATCCACAAGCTTCTGGGTGAATTTTTGACCACTCCTCTTGACAAAATTGGTGCAGTTCAGCTAAATGAGTGGGTTTTCTGACATGGATTTGTTTCTTCAGCATAGTCCACATGTTTAAGTGATGACTTTGGGAAAGACATTCTAAAACCTTAATTCTAGCCTGATTTAGCCATTCCTTTACCACTTTTGACGTGTGTTTGGGGTAGGGCTGGGCGATATGGCCTTTTTTTGATATCTCGATATTTTTAGGCCATATCGCGGTACACGATATATATCGCGATATTTTGCCTTAGCCTTGAATGAACACTTGATGCATATAATCACAGCAGTATGATGATTCTATGTGTCTACATTAAAACATTCTTCTTCATACTGCATTAATATATGCTCATTTTAAACTTTCATGCAGAGAGGGAAATCACAACTAAGTCAATTGACCAAAACTGTATTTATCAAACAGTTATTAAGCAGTGGCACAAACATTCATGTCATTTCAAAACAGAAAGTGCAAGATTGTCAGAGACATTTTAAAACAAGCTATTAGTGCACTTTTGTGAATGATGTCACTAAGATGACACATCAAAACAACACTAAATTAATGTGCACTTTTTGTACGGAACGTCACTACAATAGTTTAAAACAAATAAAGTGCACTTTTGTGCATGATGTCACACAAGATATTTCAATAACTGTCAAATAAAAATGAGCTGCATAATAGGAAATCAAATTGTGTACGTCCTTCGCTATGTGGTAGGTTCCGGCGGACGTTATCTACTTATGTCGTTTTTTTTTTTCATACGGTGTTTATGTGGAAATGGTTGCCTCGGCATTTTGTTGGTGTGGCACCGAACAGAGAGGTTGACATGCGGAGTAAGCACTCTTCATTCTCGAGCGGGTGACTTTTCAAATGATGCTACATATTAGCAGTAATGCTACTTTTTATAGCAACGCTTTCGCCCCACACTTGACAAATTACGGTTGACTGTTCGACATATTCCCACTTGAAGCCGAACCACCGCCAGACGATGGACCCCCTGCTGTTTTTTGGGGGACTTAATTCTTCCTTCATTTGTTACCAGATTCGCACCTTCTTTCTCTCGTATTACCGCTAGCATCACAGCTAACGTTACCCATGGTGCTACCTCTTTGCTGCGCGAGGGCGTAAACGTATGTGACGTATGTCGTGACAGTATGTGACGTGTGTAAGAAGGTGCGCTTGTCTGTCTGTGAGAAGGAGACACAGGAAAGAGCGAGGAGAGCCTGCAGTGTAATGCCAGCAGCTAAAAGCAACTGCGTGAGAACGTATACTCAAATATCCCGATACAGTCATTTTCTATATCGCACAGAGACAAACCTGCAACATATCGCGTATGTCGATATATCGCCCAGCGCTAGTTTGGGGTCATTGTCCTGTTGGAACACCCAACTGTGCCCAAGACCCAACCTCCGGGCTGATGATTTTAGGTCGTCCTGA
This sequence comes from Entelurus aequoreus, assembly GCF_033978785.1. Taxonomy (NCBI): domain Eukaryota; kingdom Metazoa; phylum Chordata; class Actinopteri; order Syngnathiformes; family Syngnathidae; genus Entelurus; species Entelurus aequoreus. The sequence continues at coordinate 18,798,186 of NC_084757.1, forward strand.
AGAATTTAGAGGTAATCCTCCTTTTTCATTGTCCCATTTACTCTCTGTAAAGCACCAGTTCCATTGGCAGCAAAACAGGCCCAGAGCATAATACTACCACCACCATGCTTGACGGTAGGCCTGGTGTTCCTGGGATTAAAGGCCTCACCTTTTCTCTTCCAATTTTTCCACAATAGTCGATGACGTCATTGCTCGTTTTTTCAAACAGACTACCGGCAGGAAGAGAAAAATGGCGACGGCAATGGGCAACACGCCGCAGTTGGAAACATAGAAATTATGGAAACGTTTCATCCTAAACACGTCAGAGACATAAATAACTTGCTCAATTTACAGCAGACCTTGCTTTTCATGGAAGCACGTCTGTGATGCAGGAGCATTTAAAATGGAGGCTTGTCGGAGATTAGGAGGATGTGATTTCTCCTCGGTAAGACAGTTGACATGTTACCTAGCGAGACACTAACAAAGACAAAGTTGTGAGGATAAATAGCTTTAACTATCATTTTAGCCGAAGTCCGCCAGCTAAACGCTGTCTAGATCATACTTGGGCAAAATACGGCCCGCTGGACGTTTCCAAATTTCTTTAGACCTTTAATATTAAAACCGTAGCCGCCAATATGATCTGCAGTGCTGTTTTCAAATGACCAAGTCTTGAACTACAGAAAGTATTTCAATGGATGCAAACTGCTCTTTTGAGTGATACACGGGTATTTACGGTAATCTACGTCACAGCCACTCCAGACAGACCAGGCACCAAGCATAGTGGGCTGCGTTTGTTTAAAGAGCGGGCAGTCCGAGACAAGGGTATCAGGGACAGACGTGAAATCGGATTTTTACAATAATGCTCTGCAGAAAAGTGATGATATATCAGATTGTCGGTGTCTTTTACCCTTTGTATTCAAATTTCGTTTTTTGTTGCATTTTTGTTGCGTTTTGCTTGATTATAAAATATGTCGATCGTGAAGGTGGTCTGAGAAGTAAAAGAGGAGCGATCGTTCATAGTTAATATTGTAAATCCCACATTCTTTATTTTCATTTACATTCAGTTTTTTGAGGTGGTCTGTCATAACGTTTTTAGCATTCTATCATACATTTTTGTAAGATTGTGTGTTAAATTAAAAAGGGACCCAATCACAAGTTCTATACAGCATATATATATATATATATATATATATATATATATATATATATATATATATATATATATATATATATATATATATATATATATATATACATATATACATACACACATTTTTTTGTTTGTTTGTTTATGTATACACCGGCCCCTAGAAACATTTTTTTCCTCTCAATGTGGCCCCCAAGTCAAAATATTTGCCCAGGTCTGGTCTATCCATCCATCCATTTTCTACCGCTTCTGTCTATATCAAGTATTTTATTTATACTTTAGGAAGTTCAGGTATGAAGCAGCATCAATCTGCCGTGCAAAGAAGAAAGGCACAATAACAAACAGCAATCACACACACACACACCAGCATTAGGCACCACGGCGCTGATATCATAAAATAATAAACATACAATCACCTGCTACACAAATGTGTGTACACTTAGCAAACAGAAACAATGCAAGTGTTTCATGTACTCTACCCAGAAGGTAGTAATGTATGTTAGTGAGTTCTACATGAAATATTGCAAACATTAGTTTTTTTTAAAATGTCAGTATTGTGCTTATAATCTCCTGTGAACATGATATACTGTAAGCAATGAGTGTTCTTAAAGGGGCTGTTTGCAACCTTTTCACGGCTGCCTAGAGGATGCTAACTGTTTACAACCAAAGTGTTTGTAAACATTATTATTAAATATTTTGGCTTCTTAAGAACCATATTGTCTTTATTTCAGTGTTTAGTAATCTCTTATATATTAAGGTCTGCTGTTTCTTATTGGAGAAAGCCATTAATGTCTCTTGTTTTCATGTTAGCATCCTAGCTTTGTTCCTCCAGTAAATGAGCAGTGTCACCAGTCTGACTTGATCAAAGTACAGTTATCAATCACGTTTTTATTTTAACTTAAATTTTAAAATTATACTAATCGGGAGTTTTACCATGCTTTATCATTAATACCGTTTATCGTCGCATCCCTATTGTTAGCTAATGATAGCAATTAGGCAAAGTTTAGCTATGATAGCTAACGTTATTAGTTATCATTGAATGTACAAACCCCGTTTCCATATGAGTTGGGAAATTGTGTTAGATGTAAATATAAACGGAATACAATGATTTGCAAATCATTTTCAACCCATATTCAGTTGAATATGCTACAAAGACAACATATTTGATGTTCAAACTGGTAAACTTTTTTTTTTTTTGCAAATCATTAATTTTAGAATTTGATGCCAGCAACACGTGACAAAGTTGGGAAAAGTGGCAATAAATACTGATAAAGTTGAGGAATGCTCATCAAACACTTATTTGGAACATCCCATAGGTGAACAGGAAAATTGGGAACAGGTGGGTGCCATGATTGGGTATAAAAGTAGATTCCATGAAATGCTCAGTCATTCACAAACAAGGATGGGGCGAGGGTCACCACTTTGTCAACAAATGCGTGAGCAAATTGTTGAACAGTTTAAGAAAAACCTTTCTCAACCAGCTATTGCAAGGAATTTAGGGATTTCACCATCTACGGTCCGTAATATCATCAAAGGGTTCAGAGAATCTGGAGAAATCACTGCACGTAAGCAGCTAAGCCAGTGACCTTCGATCCCTCGGGCTGTACTGCATCAACAAGCGACATCAGTGTGTAAAGGATATCACCACATGGGCTCAGGAACACTTCAGAAACCCACTGTCAGTAACTACAGTTGGTCGCTACATCTGTAAGTGCAAGTTAAAACTCTCCTATGCAAGGCAAAAACCGTTTATCAACAACACCCAGAAACGCCGTCGGCTTCGCTGGGCCTGAGCTCATCTAAGATGGACTGATACAAAGTGGAAAAGTGTTCTGTGGTCTGACGAGTCCACATTTCAAATTGTTTTTGGAAAATGTGGACGTCGTGTCCTCCGGACCAAAGAGGAAAAGAACCATCCGGATTGTTATAGGCGCAAAGTTGAAAAGCCAGCATCTGTGATGGTATGGGGGTATATTAGTGCCCAAGACATGGGTAACTTACACATCTGTGAAGGCGCCATTAATGCTGAAAGGTACATACAGGTTTTGGAGCAACATATGTTGCCATCCAAGCAACGTTACCATGGACGCCCCTGCTTTTTTCAGCAAGACAATGCCAAGCCACGTGTTACACCAACGTGGCTTCATAGTAAAAGAGTCCGGGTACTAGACTGGCCTGCCTGTAGTCCAGACCTGTCTCCCATTGAAAATGTGTGGCGCATTATGAAGCCTAAAATACCACAACGGAAACCCCCGGACTGTTGAACAACTTAAGCTGTACATCAAGCAAGAATGGGAAAGAATTCCACCTGAGAAGCTTAAAAAATGTGTCTCCTCAGTTCCCAAACGTTTACTGAGTGTTGTTAAAAGGAAAGGCCATGTAACACAGTGGTGAACATGCCCTTTCCCAACATGTTGCCGCCATGAAATTCTAAGTTAATTATTATTTGCAAAAAAAGAATAAAGTTTGAGTTTGAACATCAAATATCTTGTCTTTGTAGTGCATTCAACTGAATATGGGTTGAAAAGGATTAGCAAATCATTGTATTCCGTTTATATTTACATCTAACACAATTTCCCAACTCATATGGAAACGGGGTTTGTATGTATTATCGTAACAAAAACATGACTGCAAAATGTTAGTTGCTTCTAGGGTACTGCTTTGGTGTATGCACGTGCTCCCTGTGTGTAAAAGACAGCTGTGCGTGACACCCTTAATGCTAGACTATTTCCTCGGGTCGACGTGCAATTTTTATTCAATATTATTAGTACCGGTAACTGGAAAAATTATACTCTAGGGATACGATTTATTGGTTAAAACAATTAATTCGATTAGCAAAAAAAAGCATTGATTTGCATTTTGTTTCTTCAATGATTTGTTTAATTAGTAGAATACGTGAACATTGTTTTGCTCCAGGGCATAAGACAGCAGTGCACCCATCTTTGGTGACACAGCCTGCACTGCCGGTGATATGGCCTATGTTTGTGGGCGGGCGAGACTAGTGGAGTGCCGATAAAGACAGATGGCTCAGAAAAGGAAAAACAAAGTGGAAAGAGAACAAAAAGCCGAGAGAGGGGTTGTGCAATCATTTAGAAGTGAAAAAGACAATGTGGTGAAATGTTTGCACTGTCAAACAAAGCTGGCATTTTACATTAGCACTATATCGATTATGCAATATTTCCAGAAAGGTAAAAGTCTATTTTGGCAACTTACACAGTCTTAAATTTTTGACTTGCATAACGAATGTTTTATTCAAACACATGTCAGGACATGTTGGCATCTACAGTTTGAATGTTAATGCTAATGAGTTGTTTGTCCAAATATCAAACAATATCAACCTTTTCAAATGTGTCTCTCAATTTATTATATTTTATCAGTCTTTTTTTCATAGTTTGGTTCTTTAATATGTATGGTTCATGTTCATCTGGCCACACAGTTTTTTCTTATTTTTTTAACCTCTTTTTCCCAATGTAAGTTTTATATATAGTGATACATACGCCTGTTGTAAAAGTACAAATTCAATACTGTGCATTTATAAGGAATAATGTCATTGGAAAAATCTTACATTTATCCGTCCATCCATTTCCTACCGCTTGTCCCTTTTGGGGTCGCGGGGGGTGCTGGAGCCTATCTCAGCTGCATTCGAGCGAAAGGCGGGTACACCCTGGACAAGTCGCCACATCATCACAGGGACAACACAGATAGACAGACAACATTCACACTCACATTCACACAGTATTTTAACTATTTTCCTTAAAGTCGCATTGACGCTAAAAAGTGTTTTATACAATTGATCAAACTAATCATTTGATAGATTACTCTGACAAAATAATCGATAGTTGCGGCAAGGCCTGCAGCTATCAATTATTTTAGAAATCACATATCGATGAGTTTACTTGATTAGTCGAGTAATCGTATAAAACAGACTTTATATCCTCAATGTGTATTTTAAAGAAAATAGTTGATATAAAGGAAAATGTTCTGCACATTCCTTTTTTCTAATAAATGTGCATCAACATTGAAATTACACTTTTAACATGTGTGCATGAGTTATTCTTATTTTTGAACTCCGCTGTTTGCAGCCTCAAAATGTAAATTAAAATGTAATATTTTGTTCTAAATGTATAATTGATTTAATTGATTAATCAATACAACTCTAATATGGACATTTCAAACATATGTATGTTCTGTTTAAGCACTAATGGTAACATAAGCTAACCGCTGGTGTTCGTTTGATATTTTGGTTTGAAAAATGTAACTTAGAGCGTGTTGCAAACAGCCCCCTAACAGGAAGCCATGATGGATCGTGTCAGACACAGCGACCTTGCCTGCATTTCCTGCTCTGATAGGATGGCTGCATCAGTCTCCTGTCCTCACATCAAAATCGTATGAGACAGGTCCTCCTGAAAGCAGAATTGCTGCGCGTGGTTGCATAACTTGAAGGAAAAAAAGGCCACATCCTGTTTGGCACAATGTTGAGGTCACTCCGCTCTTATCATCAGAGACACTTTGACACGTGTCTTCAGGCAGAGCGGTGGACAACCTCTGACCTCTGTGCCGCCACATTTAGCGAGGGGATGCTTGATAGTGATAGCTTGGGATGTGAATTTTACAACAAGTCACGAGTCGATTCTGATTGTTGGGGTGATGATTCAGAATCAATTCTCTTTTTAAACCGATTCTTACATATTATTTGGTAAACAAATTATAATAAAACATTTTCAAAACCGGTTAGAGGTTACAAAAGCGCCTCTTGGCAGATGTATATCGTCGATGGCCTACAAACTATTTTGAAAAATGATTCTTAAAAATTTTGAATCGTTTCAGACTCGTAATAAAAAAGAAGCACGATTCGGATGTGAATACATTTATATTCCGGTGTTCTGCTACCTGTCGATGTCTGCTCCCCAACGCTATTGAGCATGCGGGTATATTGTAGCGTCCCGGAAGAGTTAGTGCTGCAAGGGGTTCTGGGTATTTGTTCTGTTTTGTTTATGTTGTGTTACAGTGCGGATGTTCTCCCGAAATGTGTTTGTCATTCTTGTTTGGTGTGGGTTCACAGTGTGGCGCATATTTGTAACTGTGTTAAAGTTGCTTATACGGGCACCCTCAGTGTAACCTGTATGGCTGTTGATCAACTATGCCTTGCATTCACTTGTGTGTGTGTAAAAAGCCGTAAATATTATGTGATTGGGCCGGCATGCAAATGCAGTGCCTTTAAGGCACGCCCCCAATATTGTTGTCTGGGTGGAAATCGGGAGAAATTCGGGAGAATGGTTGCCCCGGGAGATTTTCGGGAGGGGCACTGAAATTCGGGAGTCTCCTGGGAAAATCGGGAGGGTTGGCAAGTATGACTGGGAGACGCAACTGCTCTGTACTTCTCCCTATGTCCATGTACCACTCCGTACAGCAGCGTTTTAAAAAGTCATAAATTTTACTTTTTGAAACCGATACTGATAATTCCGATATTACATTTTAAAGCATTTATCGGCCGATAATATCGGACATCTCTATTTTTTAACCTCTGACTGTTGTAATGCTCTGCAGCAGAACAGGATGACACTGCTACAGTACTACTGTATATTCCCAACATAAGTTAAATGTATTTGAAAAGTTAGATACTTCGGCAGCTCACCACACCCTAACATAGCACGCCGCTGCTTCTCACAGTGCTTTGATGTGAAACACCACAAGCAGATGGGAAGCAAATTAGGGCTGCACGATTAATAGACAAGAGACCTTAATTAGTGCAATGTTTTGTTTTATTCCACCAAGTGACAGACACAATTGTTGAGCCTCGCATTTGTCTCTTGCTTCAAACAGGGAGAAAGACGTCTCACTCTTTGCAACGCTCGCAGTACTTTTAGCACGTTTCTTTTACAGTAGAAATTAACTGAGCGCAGCGAGCACTCTTCAGTTATCCACAATCTGTGCCTTGATGGGCGGAGAGTTAGACAGCCAGCTTTAGACACACGAAGCATGTACAGAGAGAGCCTGGCGACTCGCCAGAGAGAAGTTCCGCAAAACAACAAAAATAAGGAGGGAAAAAAATATGATTACAGAGCCATATGTCCTGAAGTGGGGATATTTCAGCTTCAAATTGGATGGGCAATGTGAACCCATCGACACAGACAAACCAGCGAGAATGCCGTGCTCATGTAACTGCAACAAAAAAAGACAACCTGACCTAGTTCTTCCAGCTGTGAAAAAAAATGCTCTTTTAAGATGTTCAATATTTAGCATATTTAGTTAAACTTTTGCTTACAGAAATTAGTTTGTTTTATATTTTTGTTTAGTTAGGATACGTTATTTACCTTCCAAATACAGTACAATAGTAAACAATTCTACAATGTGAAATAAATGATTACTTGCAATATTGTTATATATTATGATTACATTACATTATAAACACTGTATAGTTTTTATCGGTTATTGCTTCACTTCAGAAAGCATGATGTAGACAAGCTCGTAGTCTTGTTTGCTTAAAGCCAAACATTTTTGAAAGTACATTATTGCACTTTGTTCTAATGTGTGGCATCTTGAGACAAGGATGTAGATTGACAGTCTACCATGTCTTCCTTCACTCTGTATTTTTGCAGTTTTATGCATTCATATGTATAAAATATAAAAATCGCAACTCAAATCACAATCTTAATTTTGGAAAGAAATATAGGAATTATGTTTTTTCTCCAAATCGTCCAGCTCTAATGCAAATACTAGTCACTAGTCACAAAAGATCCAATCCAATCCCTCAAAGTCTGTGGTTGACAAAAAGCTGCTCGGTACTTGGAGTCCTATTAAGCCAACAGAATGAAGTGCCTTAATAGTAGAACCCCTTTAACAAAGCCCACTTTTTTGCTCAGTCTTTATTAGGGATGTCCGATAATGGCTTTTTACCAATATCCGATATTCCGATATTGTCCAACTCTTAATTACCGATATCAACCGATACCGATATATACAGAATTAACACATTATTATGCCTAATTTGGACAACCAGGTATGGTGAAGATAAGGTCCTTTTTGAAAAAATTAATAAAATAAGATAAATAAATTAAAAACATTTTCTTGAATAAAAAAGAAAGTAAAACAATATAAAAACAGTTACATAGAAACTAGTAATTAATGAAAATGAGTAAAATTAACTGTTAAAGGTTAGTACAATCATGTGTGCTTACGGACTGTATCCCTTGCGGACTGTATTAATATATCTTGATATATAATGTAGGAACCAGAATATTAATAACAGAAAGAAACAACCCTTTGGTTGTTTGAGGGATGGAGGTTTTTTGGGTTGGTGCACTAATTGTAAGTGTATCTTGTGTTTTTTATGTTGATTTAATAAAAAAACAAAAACTAAAAAAAAAAAAAAAACCATACCGATAATTAAAAATACCAATAATTTCCGATATTACATTTTAAAGCAATTATCGGACATTTCTAGTCTTTATAACTACTGGCCATCTCTTACTATCGTTCTATCAACAAATAGTGTCACAGAAAGCCAAAGAAAAAGCAAAATACACATGTATAATTATTTCTTTGCTGCTGACTGAAATGATGAAAGTGTGAAATAAATGCTGATGTAATGCACTGTTTTGCCTTTTTCTCCTGAAAATGTGAGAGAGATTGTCGGAGGGTGAACTGTGTCCTGTCATTGTGTTCCAGGTACTGAGAATCAGCGACCTGTAGCCCACGAATGTCTGGGCGAGGTGCTGCGCGTGTTGCGGCAGGTCATCAACACATACCCCTTCCTGAACACTGTGGAGATCCTAACTGCTGCAGGAAAACTAATATCCAAAGTCAAAGGCCAGTGACCCAAAAAACATTTAATTTTATTGCTATTTTTTAATAGCCTGGCTTAGGCATGGTACATAGAACGGAACACTGGATACATGATTGTTGTGTACTTTTATCATACGTGTACATAATATACCACACCACAATTGGGGATGTCTTTTAGGGTTGTGGTTATCTTAAAAGAGAACTGCACTTATTTTGGAATTTTGCCTATCATTCACAATCCTTATGTGAGATAAGCACACATTTTTTTTAATGCATTCTAATGTGTAAATAAACGCTAACATAAGTCAGCTAACAATGGGAGTCGCTTTATTCAGCCTATAAAGCGCTTTAAAAAATATCCAAACTTCCATCTTCTAGGTATATATGTAATGTAGTAACAGGCACATTCATAATAACATGTAATATTTACGTATTTTGGTAATTTCAAGCATACCGGCGTATATTCCAGCAAGTTAATCCATTTTTGGGGGGAATTGAGGGGATTATTATGATGCGTCAAGAGTCTTACGGCCTGAGGGAAGAAGCTGTTAATGAGCCTGGATGTTCTGCTATGCTAATGCAACGAAATTTCGTTCTAATCTGTACTGTAAAGGTCAAATTTGAATGACAATAAAAAGGAAGTCTAAGTCTAAGTATTAATTTCACAGATGCATCACAACAGTTGCTTTTCCCTGAAACAACACCACTACTACTCATTGCAGACTTTGTGAGACACAACGACTACTTTTATGACTAAATTATGATCCAGAACCTTATATTTTGAGCCTGAATATGAGAACGATGAGCTGTAGGTTTTAAAAGCTGAGTGATAAACAGATCCCGCTTCAGTGAAACACTAAGCATCATTTAGCAGTACTGCTAATTGCTGAATAAGAAATACAACTATGAACACAATAAAACTCACTTACTGTATACAATGTGTGCCCTCACTAGAATGCCGACTGATGGGGTGTTCATATCTTCCCGTTTGGAATAATGAATCTAACACTCACGTAGGTTAAAAAAATGAGCCTCAAACGAGCGTTGTCATTTTTACCATTTCGGGGTCTAAGTTGGATGTCGAAGTTGACCAACTTCTCGGTTTATGGCCACAACCTTCTACTATCCAGGTGAGAGGCATGATTTATAATCTAGAATTAACTTTCACCAACTCCGAGGCGATGCACCAGCTCACTTGCACAAAATGTCAATATAGCCGCAAAAGTTAGTTACCTATCTGTGATCACGGCGCTACTAAAAGTGTTGTGTCTGTGTTTGTGCTTAAAATAACAATATTGCTAATACTTGGTTACAATGTTCCCTCTAAGGTGCGTGCCTGTGCAATTGCACACTGCTCAAGCGTCCTCTGCGCACGGCAAATCTATGCCACGCACAAAATCAAATAAAAAAATAAGCGCATAACAAATTTCGACACACGGACACGACAGAGAAAACAGTTTTCGTTCGTCATCATTGTTCAAATATTGTAACGTCTGTCGAGACGCTTTGAGGACATGAATTCCATCCATCACTTTACTGAGCAAAACTCTTTATTGTCGGCCATAAACACATCACCAAAACATTAGCAAAAAAAATTATATCTAGCAAAAGTGGTCATTTTCTGCAGTACAAACCAGACCAAAAGCAACTTTTTTATATCAACAGCAACCGCTCGCTCTTTCTCACTTGCGCCAACACATGCACATATGGCACTTAGCCAGTGATGCGTTTACAGCCACACAAAAAGTCGGACAACTCCAACACCACACATAAAGTGTCATTCCAGGTCGTTACACTATGATTTACCAATCAAATGTGTGCTTATTCTAGTGTCATTTATTAGGAATCTTAATTTATAAATATTAATCATGAAATGCTGTTAGTACCGGTATATTAAATAAATACTAATAAAAATACATTTTTTACAAACAGGAAGTTGCAGGAATGTACACATGATCCCCTGCTTACATCTCATTGTGCAACATGTGAATGTTTTAATGGGAACTAAATGCAATGTCTGAAAGGGCTACAAATTATTTCCAAAGCAGGACCTCCACCCAGACAAACAATACAAGTACACAGTTCATGAAAAACAATATTTTTTGTTATTGTCATTGTAAGTGGGCCTAAACACTTATATTAGAAAATAATCTCATGGAAATGACTGCTGTCATTTGATTATAATAATAAGAGGATGTTGTCTGTCTATCTGTGTTGGCCCTGCGATGAGGTGGGGACTTGTCCAGGGTGTACACCGCCTTCCGCCCGAATGCAGCTGAGAAAGGCTCCAGAACCCCCCGCGACCCCGAAAGGGACAAGCGGTAGAAAATGGATGGATGGATGGAGATTGAACTTGTTATTTAGTCAGGTTTGGGACAGGTGTGCTGCTGGTGTAGCCACAGTGTGCACGTCTGATGTTGCTCACATGGGCTCCACTGAATGCTCAGGGAGTTTTGCCTTTCCTCACACACATGAAAAATTAGAGGGAACATTGCTTGGTTAATATTCAGGTCACAAGATGTTAATCAAGTATTGACGTTTTTTTTCTTTCTGTTTTTAGATAGCTTTACGGGCGGAATAGTTTACTACCATTAGCAACATTGTTAGCTACCTCGTACTATTACGGATTAGAATGCTTTAAAAAAATATATACAAAAAATAACATGTGATCTTGTTTTACATAAGGATTGTGAATGATGGGCAAAATTCAAAAAATTCCATGCCATGCAAATTATTTTTATTTAAATGTACAAAGTTTTTTTTCCTGATTAATCTAGTCATTTATGTGATTGGATTTACATCTTATGTTATTTGTAGTGTGTTCCCTGTTACACACATCTGCAAAAATATATGCTAAAACATCTGTCTTTCTCATGATACATTAGTACTATTTACGGTTGAACTTTTGTAGGCTTCCACTATGAGGCCTACAACGATTTGGACAAAAAAGACTTTGAGAAGGCGATTGAGACCATTGCAGTTGCTTTTAGCAGCAAGTAAGTCACTATAATGTTGCTTAAATCTATGAACTGTTTCATTATGTCCCTTCTTCATGATTTGTGTTCAATCTATAAGGTGTGTGTGTGAGAGATTGAGACAGATAAGGGTGTAAATGGTGACACATTTGCATAAGTGTGAGAGCAGAAAACAGGAAGTGGTTTTCTTGTACGGTTAGACGCAAAGTGTGAGGCGTTGGAGATGATCTGTCAAATATTCTTTATATTTGCACTTTAAGAGGAAAAGCATAATTACATACAGCATATTTGACATGTTTGACATGAACTGAATTAGTCTTACTTTTTTAGAAAGTTGTATTTGTGTTTGGGCAGAAGGCAGTCACATGTGTTTATATGTAGAGTAACTGTCAAGAGTTGTAAGAGGAAGTGAGCTGTCACACAGTCTGATGGGTCCGTTTCCTCATCTTCTCAGCATTGTTTACAGTTAAATGGTGTTTCCACTTTATGCTTCTGCCTTTTTATTGCAATGGCTCTCTCTGAAAAATCTGATACAAACAAACAAGCACAGACCTCCACCAAGGCTGAAATATAAAGCTAGACTATTATAGGCAATTTGCTATGGTTTTAGACTGTTGCCATAAATGCAGGAACTCTCTCTCATCACATCATTACTTAAATATGTACAGTAAATGTAGTATGTGATTCTGTCTAGTGTGTCTGAGCTGCTGATGGGCGAGGTGGACAGCAGCACACTGCTGTCATTGCTGCCCACTGACAAAAGTCGGGTGAGCGTCTTTCCCATCTGCCTCCAAACATTTTAGTTGACTGCGAGTGTGTTCTTATCATTCATGACCATTGTTTGTTCTGTGCAGTCCATGGAGAACCTGTATGGCGCTTCAACCCAAGATAGTGGCCAGCTGGGGGGGAACTCTGAGGACATGGGTAGGCAACATTGCCTTGTGCTACTTTTATTGTATTTCAACATCAAAATGAAATTCAATATTTTATGTCAATAAAACAAAGACATCAACACTGCTTTCACATAATGCTAGAACTGGTGCATTATTCTGCATACCTTTTTATACATTTTCCTTTTGACCAGTATTGCAAAAATCATCATGCTTCCAGGAGACTACGCTCCATTCAGACCCACACCTCCCGCCACCTGAACAGTTTTTTCCCCTCGGCCATCAGGCACATGAACAATAACTCCTAACAGTAGCTCCTTGAATTCCTTGAATTCCTTCTAAGTCTATAACAAGATCTGATAGCTCAGTTACAGCTCTTTTTATTATCAAATATGTGTTATATGTGTTTCATGTTGCACGATTGCACCAAGAAAAATTCCTAGTTTTTGAACCCGTTCTCAAACAATGGCAATAAAACTCAGTGTTTCCCACACATTCATTTATTTGTGGCGGCACGCCACGAAAGAATTACGTCCACCACAAATAGATCTTTTTTTTTTTTTTTTTTAAATTAATTTTTTTTAATTTTAATTTTTTATTTTTTTTTGTCCTGTCCAGCTTCTCAGGCAAATCATATAGTTGATGTAGATGCCCATATAGGCTGTTCAAATTTACTTTATAAAAGAGAAGTGTAGGATACTTCTCTTGTTGCCTTATTTGTATTTGACCACTACTGTTTTCTGTTTGTTACTGACTGTGGCAGGACACCTCTGCCTCTGTTTCACTTTATGTTGCTGGTAAATAATATGGTTGTAGTAGTAGGCTAAAGTTAAATTATTTAGTATGCACTAATTAAAGGGGCAGAGCTTTAAGAGACATTTTAGCTTTTATATTTTATAAGATATATTTTTTGTAAGAACCACAATTAATAAATATATTTCAGTGAATAACTTATTGTTCAAATCTGTATATAAATATGTACATAAAGTGTTGTAATTGTATTGTAAAATGGATGGATGGATGGACATTTAAAACAAAACTGTTAATTTGTAAGTATACATTTTTTGAGCCTTTTTAGAGAATATCATTGTAGTAAATTATGCAAATTACTCGATGTCATGGTGACCACGCCCATAGCCACGCCCCCACCGCCACAGGTATCTTGGCAGTCTATGGGAAACACTGAAACTATTCTGATTCTGATTCTGATTCATGCAGGCAGCATCGAGGGAGTGGACAGAATCCTCCAGCGCAGCGAGGGTGGCGTTGACTCTGCTTTGCAGTACGCCAAAACCATTTCCAAATACATGAAGGATCTGATCAGTTATGTTGAAAAGAGAACCTCGCTGGGTACGTTACCAATGTCTGAAACATGCAAAAGAGCTGTAGTAAATATGGAGCCTTAATTAAGATATGGATAGCTGAACAAATATAAGATACCGTATTTTCCGCACTATAAGGCGCACCGGATTATAAGGCGCACCTTCAATGAATGGCCTATTTTAAAACTTTGTTCATATATAAGGCGCACCGCATTATAAAGCGCATAGAATAGACGCTACAGTGTTCAACAACCCACTGTTCGGGTTTGTCCTCCAACTGTAGCCATCTCGCTTTGTTCCCTCAAACTCTGTTTAGTCTTCTTTACTTGGCGCAGGTCATCGTGTTGCTTCCTCCACTTCCGCACCATTGATTCGTTAGTTAAATTCTCTCGCTGCTGCTCTATTCCCGTGTTCTACTGCGTGACTGATCGCCTTGAGTTTAAACTCTGCGTCGTAAGCGTGTCTCTTAATCGAAGCCATTTTGGGGTCTTTACATAAACACACAAATGGAAATGAAACGGCACGCCTCGCGCAGTCATATATCCCAGCATGCACCGCGCGCTTCTTCTTCTACGGGGGAAAATGAAGTCGGCGGCTGCTTACCGTAGTTGCGAGACCTGTTGTGGCTCAATATTGGTCCATATATAAGGCGCACCGGATTATAAGGCGCACTGTCAGCTTTTGAGAAAATTGGAGGTTTTTAGGTGCGCCTTATAGTGCAGAAAATACGGTAATCAGAATCCCATAAAAAAAAAAAAAAAAAAATTTTTAACAAAAATGAAAACAATTGAAATTCAACACTTATTTTAAATCCGTTTATTGATTGTTTTTGTTTTTGGAGGCTTTTGCTGACTTAATTGCATGGTTGTGAAAAGCGGCAAAACACGCCGAAATATTGACCACCTGGCAGCAACCGGACCTTTCAAAACTAATCTGCATACAAACTTCTTCCGGGTGAACTCGGCTAAAGATTCACAAACATTGAGTTCATACACTTTTTATCAGTTTGCTTAATTTTCAATTTAATAGATGATACTTTTGGAAAAAATATGTTTTATTTGGTTTTTAGTGGTTTAACAAATTACACTTAATAAAAGTGACATTGGTTTTGTTTATTTTTAAATGGAAAACAAATGATACACAGATCATTTGGATCTTCGGATTTCACAGCACATAAACGGCATCCACTTTTAGGGTCGACTCTATTGTAGAACATTTGTGTCTGGCCATAAGAGTGGCAATTACCAAGTTAAAAAGAAAAAACTTAACTTACTGGAAAAAAGTCCAACGTTACGGAAAAAGATCGTAATACAAGAACATTTTCCAACCATGGGAAAGAAGAAAGTGCGAAAGGAGATTGCTGAGAAGAGAAAGTGGATGGATGATATTAATTGAATTAAAGAGATAAATGATCAAAAACATGACTGACCAAGCACGGCGCCAATTCAGCAAAGCTAGTGCTAGTCTACTCAGCACCATACTGAAGCAAAATGAAAACACCAGCCAAGAATTTTTAAATATGTAAACGGCAAACATGTATCCATGGTAATATAGAAAAGCTACTGATGATGTTTGACAGAGATACCGATCAAGTCTGCTCGCTGTAGTGGTTTGTAGTACAATCTGTTTTATTTTTCTGCGCATTATTTCTAAAAGTGTGTCTTTCTTTTTAAAATGCATGTTTACCTGTTGTTTTGAAGGGTGTTGGGGCAAGCACCAATTTAAAGGATTTCCGTTCAATTCAATGGGAGACGTTGATTTGAGCTACAAGTGTTTTGAGTTAGGAGCTCCGTCAGAGAACCAATTACGCTCGTAAGTTCAGGTACTAAAGGTAAAAATCTTAAAGATAACTTGCACAATTCATAACTTAAATGAAATACAAAGACTAAAAATGTTCCAAAAGTCAAAACCACAACACGCTTGCTCACCTGCAACCACATTAGTATTTGCAATAAAGACAGTATTTAATCCGCTCTTCTCGCGAAAAATATTTGACAGTATGACTTTGTACCAATTACGACTCCAATTAAGAATCCATAAAGTATTTTTGAAATGGCAGTAAGGCTGGGCCATGGCTTGAATGTTTAGAATGAGACCGGGCCAGGAAAGGGAGGGGGAATTGAGCCCAAGTCCAGAGCGGTACACTCTTCACTCTTTGTGAATTCAGAGTTTATCTCTTCCACCAGAGATGGAGTTCTCCAAAGGTCTTCAGAGATTATACCACTCCTGCAAGCACAGCATAACACATGTGAGCCACTTAACGATGCAGTATGACATCTGAATTCCTGTGCAGTCAATAACCTAACATTACTGCTTGCTACCTCCAGCCCCACATGCCCCTCTTCTCCATCTACTCTCTCGCTCTGGAACAGGACCAAGAGCTCAGTTTGGGACTCCAGCAGGCCAGCACCACCCTGCACAACCAGACCTTCATCCAGGTCACTTCTGTTTGTTCTTAACACTTTGCGTGTGGTGTTTGAAAAGCAGATCTTTATTGTATGCATCCACCATCTTGTTTTTGTGCAGCTGCTGGTGCAGCGCAAGCAGGAGCACGAGAAAAGGCGGAAGGAAATCAAGGAGCACTGGATTCGAGCAAAGAGAAGGCTGGTATGTCCTTTTAACACAATTTGTCTCTATGGAATAGACCACTCTCGAAACTGATGTGCATCTCTATTCAGATGGACTCTGAGTCCAACCTGCGAAAGGCCAAGCATGCTTACCTGGCCCGTTGTGAGGACTATAATGCCAAAGCGGCTGCCAGCCGAGCCGAGGAGGAGGCAACGGGAGCCACTGCAAAGTCGTTGGACAAAAAGAAGCGATTGGAGGAAGAGGCTCGCAACAAGGTACAGTCAAACCTGTGTTAGAGGCTAGCTGTCTATGGCCGTCATTTGCCGATAGGAGCCACAAAATTCCAGATAGAAAAGTAATGTCATAAGCCTAGTCTATATAGCGGAATCAATCAATCAATCAAAGTTTACTTATATAGTCCTTAATCACAAATGTCTCAAAGGGCTGCACAAGCCACAACTACTTCCTTGGCTCAGATCCCACATCAGGGCAAGAAAAAACTCAACCCAAGAGAACATGAAACCCTGGAAGGGGCCGCAGATGTGGGGACCCCCCCTTGGGTGACTGGTGCAATGAATGCCGAGTGGATACAGTTAATAATGGGAGTCCAGTCCATAGTGGGGCCAGGAGGGGATCCTCTTGCTTGTAGACAAGTCGGGGCGCCGAGACGTCACTGACTGATGCATAAGTAGTGGTCCACCCCGTGTCTCAACATAATGTGAAAGACCAGTCCATTGGTAGGCCAGCAGAGGGTCATCTTAAATGGTGACAAGTCTGATGCACAGAAGAGTGGTCCCAACTTGGAACAGCTTGCGCCTCCTCCGTGGAGGCTGATCCGCGGTCCTCTAAAAACCTCTCCACGCAGGAGAGGGGGGCAGAGCCGATCAACTGGTCTAAAAAGGGATCTATTTAACGGCTGTGGTATACAAATGAGTTTTAAGATGGGACTTAAATGCTTCTACTGAAGTAGCATCTCTAACTGTTACAAGTAGGGCACTCCAGAGTACTGGAGCCCAAATAGATATGGGATGCCATGGCTTGGTTGGTAAAGCGGCCGTGCAAGACACTTTGGCAAGACACTTTACCCACCTGCTCCTTGTGCCATGCACACTGGTTTAAGTGTAGCTTAAAGATGTGGGTAATTGGTTTCACTATGTTAAGCGCTTTGAGTCTCTCGAGAAAAGCGCTATACAAATATAATTCACTTCACTTTACGTCTATAGTGGTCACCTGTTTAACATGGCCACTTATTTTGCATACCATGATAGCTTTTCTACTCTGTACAGCAGCCACTAATATCAAAACTTGCTATATGACTTTTGTGCATTTACCCATCATTTTGTAAGTTTTCTTGTATGAGGATCCGAGATCGGACAGAGCATTAAACTTTGACACTCGCTTGCTACCATAAACATTTGCACATTTGCGGTGCCATACAAATTATTACACTTAATTCAAGTGCCTGCGCCAAACAGCTCTTTCCCTCTCTCTAAGCAGCAGGTATCTACTCCAAGTCCTCGTCCTATGCAGCTTTAAGGTGTAATTTGTCACAAAGCCTGGCCACTATTGGCTCTCCTTGGAGACTTGTTGAATGTTTAGCAGTAGCTATGGTTTCTTCTCCTTCCAAAGGGGATTTATGAATATTTTCGTCTTTTTTGATTTATAAATGTTACAATGTTGGACACTTGTCAAACAATGTCAAAGCGTGAATTCATAAAGTTATGCATTTGGCCGTGACCTTGAACACAGTTTTGTATGCCTCTGAACTCTGTGTTTTAGAGTTATTTTTACAGTGGGTCATTTGCAGCGTCACACATTGACGGCTGTACATTTGTGGTCATTCTCGGACATGCTGCCTCAGCAAGCCTCTTCCCCCTCTGCAGAGCTAGCACAGCCGAGTCTGCTGCCTGGAGCTTCTGTGTCATTCCTTGTCTTTTCATGCACTCCCGCCTGCTCTGATGTCCATAAAATAAATACTTTGCTTGTATGTATTTTCATACATTTACACAAAAGCATATCCATATCTTAAATGTATATTACAATCCTCATATGTCTGAAAGATTGTGTTTGTGATAAAGGTAAGTATTATGTTTGTTGCATTTTTTAACAGTGCAGGAACGGCAGCTTTCACTAACACACTAACCTTTATTTACAACTCAGCACATCATCTCCGCTAAGTAGTATCATTTATATTTCTGGTTCCAGTCTGCTGCTACGACTTCTGAGTAATGTAGTTACTCTACAATTGCTAAGTATTTCCCTTGTTAGACTTAGACTTAGACAAACTTTAATGATCCACAAGGGAAATTGTTCCACACAGTAGCTCACTTACAATTACGGAAAGTGTAAGGATGGAAAGGACAATGCAGGTATAAATAGACTAAATATAGCGATATAAAATATAACATACTGTATATATGTAATATTTACATAATATATGTACAGTATATTATATATACTCATACATTATATTATGTCTATATCATATATACAATATATAACAATTACCATGTACAATATTACAGTATATGTGACAGCTGCAGCATAACATGTATAAAATTGTTATGCAAATTAGGTGGGGAATTTCACTGCCAATACACATTAGTGTTATTTGTCTAGTTATGTGCTAGCTTGTATGTTGACTCTTAAGTTGTAGCTAAACTCGATCAACATGTACTTATTTAAGATAGCACATTTCTGTATTTCAGATATCAGACAGTTATTGAACTTTCAGATACATGCCAACTAGCAGACAGACAGGAGGTATAAAGATTTGACCGAAGAGAATCAAGACAGTTTTTGTTCTACAGTTTCCCGACCTCTCTCTTTGATCAAAGAATTTGGATTAGGTGTCCCAGCAAGTCCCTGTAAACATTGCTATTTCAATACCCAATCACACAGATAGATAAAGCACATGTAAATGTACTGTCCCAAAAAAAACAAAAAAAAACAGCGCAAATTCAAAATGGCTGCCTACCTGTGTACATAGTGGCCACCTGTTTATAGTGACCACATTTTGTGTTTCGCTATAGATAAGTTTGACTGTACTTAACACTACCGAAACATACCACTGAGTGAATTTGCATTTGGTTTTAACAATATTGACATGGCTAAGTAGATTAGAAGGGTTTCTAGCAATGGAAAAATATCACGTTTAACTCCAGTTTTCTTTGTCAAAATTGATGATTGACTCTTAATGTGACATCATCATATACTGATTTTGTCACGTAAACAACTTTACCAAATTGTTGCCAAAATGGTGTGTGTGTGTGTGTGTGTGTGTGTGTGTGTGTGTGTGTGTGTGTGTGTGTGTGTGTGTGTGTGTGTGTGTGTGTGTGTGTGTGTGTGTGTGTGTGTGTGTGTGTGTGTGTGTGTGTGTGTGTGTGTGTGTGTGTGTGTGTGTGTGTGTGTGTGTGTGTGTGTGTGTGTGTGTGTGTGTGTGTGTGTGTGTGTGTGTGTGTGTGTGTGTGTGTGTGTGTGTGTGTGTGTGTGTGTGTGTGTGTGTGTGTGTGTGTGTGTGTGTGTGTGTGTGTGTGTGTGTGTGTGTGTGTGTGTGTGCGTGCGTGCGTGCGTGCGTGCGTGCGTGCATATAGGCGGAGGAAGCAGAGGCAAGTTACAGAACGTGCATAGCCGACGCCACCACTCAGATGGGTGAGCTGGAGGAGACCAAGGTCACCGTGCTGAAACAGCTGCAGGACATCATCAAACAGAGCGACCAGACTCTCCGTTCGGTCAGAATAAACACAAACCCACACTTCTCCATGTTTTCATATGTAGATTTTTTTAACATTAACAAAATGTCTTGTCTGTCTTTGCATTGCTGCTGGTGGATCATCTGCAATTTTGTTGTTCTGAATGTGCAATGACAGTAAAGGTTATTCTGTTTTTTTCTTGTTTTTCTGATCTCTTAATGTGACCAACAGGCGACCATCTCCTACTACCAGCTCATGCACATGCAGACAGTCGCCCTGCCCGTCTGTTACCAGACTCTCTGCGAGAGCAGCAAACTGTACGACCCTGGCCAGCAGTATGCTGCGCATGTCCGAGACCTGCAGCTACCTGACCAGCCCACAGTTTGCTACAACTTTGAAGCTTACACCCCTTCCGGCATATCGCCGTAAGGAAGAACCTTCCATTATTTTTCATTTAGTTCTTTAAACATCGTGTCCCTTTTTGTCTCTCAGTCATGGCCACAGACCGCGGATTGACAGCTTCAACACGGAGCAGACTAGCCATTCAGACAGTCCCACCATCGCTGTGGACGCCACGTGTGTGCACGCAGACACCCACCGACAAGCAAGTTAGTAATGCAGTAATAATTATAATAATTAGAGATGTCCGATAATGGCTTTTTTGCCGATATCCGATATTCTGATATTGTCCAACTCTTAATTACCGATTACGATATCAACCGATACCGATATACACATTATTATGCCTAATTTTGTTGTGATGCCCCGCTGGATGCATTAAACAATGTAACAAGGTTTTCAAAATAAATCAACTCAAGTTATGGAAAAAAGGTAGGGGGTAGCGTAGGGTGTATATTGTAGTGTCCCG
This sequence comes from Entelurus aequoreus, assembly GCF_033978785.1. Classification (NCBI taxonomy): domain Eukaryota; kingdom Metazoa; phylum Chordata; class Actinopteri; order Syngnathiformes; family Syngnathidae; genus Entelurus; species Entelurus aequoreus. Next base: position 18,819,412 of record NC_084757.1, read on the forward strand.
GAAGAGTTAGTGCTGCAAGGGGTTTTGGTATTTGTTCTGTTGTGTTTATGTTGTTACGGTGCGGATGTTCTCCCGAAATGTGTTTGTCATTCTTGTTTGGTGTGGGTTCACAGTGTGGCGCATATTTGTAACAGTGTTAAAGTTGTTTATACGGTCACCCTCAGTGTGACCTGTATGGCTGTTGACCAAGTATGCATTGCATTTACTTGTGTGTGTGAAAAGCTGTATATATTATGTGATTGGGCCGGCTCGCAAAGGCAGTGCCTTTGCGAGCCGGCGGTATAGCTCGGTTGGTAGAGCGGCCGTGCCAGCAACTTGAGGGTTGCAGGTTCGATCCACGCTTCCGCCATCCTAGTCACTTCCGTTGTGTCCTTGGGCAAGACACTTTACCCACCTGCTCCCAGTGCCACCCACACTGGTTTAAATGTAACTTAGATATTGGGTTTCGCAATGTAAAGCGCTTTGAGTCACTTGAGAAAAAGCGCTATATAAATGTAATTCACTTCACTTCACTTAAGGTTTATTGGTGCTCTGTACTTCTCCCTACGTCCGTGTACCACTCCGTACAGCGCCGTTTTAAAAAGTCATACATTTTACTTTTTGAAACCGATACCGATAATTTCCGATATTACATTTTAAAGCATTTATCGGCCGATATTATCGGACATCTCTAATAATAATAATAATACATTTTATTTGGTATAGCGCTTTTCAGGGTACTCAAAGACGCTTTACAGGATAAAAATTTAAATATAAAACAGTTCAAAGTAATAATACATAACAGTAGTCAACCTTTCTGTCGCAGGACCGGGTCACAAGTCATGGGGTTCGACGATGAGTGATGACAGCATCGTTGGAGACGGCGGCCTGGAGTCTCCCACAACCAGCACAAGTAATCTAATCATGTTGTCGTTAAAGTTTCTCAGCAATCATGTTTACAACGCTTTCTTTCATTTTTGCTAGCCGACATCACTAAAATGGCTCGGACGTCATCCACTGGGACAGTTTCGTCTAATGATGATATGGATGACAAAGACAGGAATGTGGCTTCATTTGAGACGCCAAGTAAGATGTTCCAACGAGGGGGCTGAGTTTGTCTTATTGAAGGATGCGTCTCTTACGAAGTGTCCGATTCCTCCTCAGACATCAACGGCATGGACCCAGACGTAGTGGTTTCCACCAGACCTTTCCGCAACGTGGGCCTGTCCAAAGCCGCACAAACGCACCGTCTGAGGAAGCTGCGGACTCCCGCGAAGTGCCGTGAGTGTGACAGCTACGTGTACTTCCAGGGCGCCGAGTGCGAGGAGGTCAGGGGACACACAAGAAGCTTTTTGAGCGCCCTCAAAAGATGCTGTTGCTCAGGTCAAGTCTCTTCCTCGTCTTCGCAGTGCTTCCTGGCGTGTCACAAACGCTGTTTGGAGACTCTGGCCATTCAGTGCGGACACAAGAAGCTGCGCGGCCGTCTGCAGCTCTTTGGCAGGGATTTTAATGCGGTGGCCAGCTGTGCCAGCGACTGCATCCCCTTCATCATCACCAAGTGCGTCTCTGAGATAGAGAGACGGGCACTGAAGATGAAGGTAAGGCTGGTTGTAAAAAAGCCAGCTTCAGTCATCCAACAGGTCCTCTCCTACCTACGCAGGGGATCTACAGGGTGAACGGGGTCAAGACCCGAGTGGAGAAGCTGTGTCAGGCCTTTGAGAACGGCAAGGAGCTGGTGGAGCTGTCGCAGTGTTCTCCACATGACATCAGCAATGTGCTCAAGCTTTACCTGCGACAGGTACTCGCCCCCTCATTTACTGGTGCCGTGTGAACGAACAGACCTTGTTAGCAGTGACATAGGAAAGTGTAATAACTTGATGCAGATCCACTTGGTGAACAACTTCCTGTTCCCTCTGTTATGTCCTCCATCTTTGTCTGGCTTTTATTTATGTATTTCCTGTAGGGATGTCCGCATTACATTTTTGGCCTCTGATTCTGAGCCGATTTTTTTTTTTGGCATCAGATTTGATCCGATTTCGAGTCCCGTACTGAAAATGTTTTATGGTGAGTACCGTATTTTTCGGACTATAAGTCGCAGTTTTTTTCATAGTTTGGCCGGGGGTGCGACTTATGTGTGAAATTAACACATTACCGTAAAATATCAAATAATATTATTTAGCTCATTCACGTAAGAGACTAGACATAAGATTTCATGGGATTTAGCGATCAGGAGTCAGTGTTTCCCATAAACTGCCAAGATACCTGTGGCGGTGGGGGCGTGGCTATGGGCGTGGTCACCATGACATCATCGAGTAATTTGCATAATTAACTACAATATGATTTTCTCTAAAAAGGCTCAAAAAATGTATACTTACTAATTAATAATAACAGTCTTCTTTTAAACGTCCATCCATCCATCCATCCATTTTACATTATGAATACACAAAAGATAACTACTACAGTATCAAATTAGTATTAGTTTCTGAAGCACCGTCTCCACGTGTGTTTATTGACAACAGGTTTATAACCTGGACACGTTAGCTCGTCGGTATGGTAACAGGTGACTGTTACTGCGTGCGCGTCAAACAGCGAGCGGCGGTGTTAATGAAGCAGCGTCAGGCTGCTCACCGTCAGTGAAACGCTCGGTGAAATCGCGGATTAACGTTTAATATATGACGAGTTGCGAGCGATGCAGCTATAACCTATCTCACCTGGTAGAGCACCCGCTGCGGCGACCCAGTTTGATCCCACCTGACAGTCGCTTTGCTCCGCGTCAATCCCCCCTCTCACCCTCTCTCCCCCTCCCCCATCTCTCTCCAGCTGTCCTTTCAAAATAAATGCATTCAAATCCCGAAAATAAAAATTAAGAAAATCCGAGTCGTGGCGGACGTAATTCTTTCGTGGCGGGCCGCCACAAATAAATGAATGTGTGGGAAACACTGGGAGTGACAGATTGTTTGGTAAACGTATAGCATGTTTTATATGTTATAGTTATTTGAATGACTCTTACCATAATATGTTACGTTAACATACCAGGCACGTTCTCAGTTGGTTATTTATGCGTCATATAACGTACACTTATTCAGCCTGTTGTTTACTATTCTTTATTTATTTTAAATTGCCTTTCAAATGTCTATAATGGGTGTTGGGTTTTATCAAATAAATTTCCCCAAAAAATGCGACTTATGTTTTTTTCCTTCTTTATTATGCATTTTCGGCCGGTGCGACTTATACTCCGAAAAATACGGTAATTAAAGTAAACACAATAACACATTTTTAAAAAAACATATCTTATATTTAAAAATGTGTTAGTATTGTTGTAAATCAGATGATGTATTGAATTCTACAGAATTTTATTTTTGAAAAAAATAAAACAAACACAATAAAAAAGCAAACACTACTAATGCCTCCCATTTAAATAATTTGGGGTTTGCCCTTAAAGGCTTCCTGTATCCAGAGAGTTACTCCCTGAGTTTGTAAACAATAACAAACCCCCCCGCCCCAAAAAATGATTTTGTAATAAGAACAAAAACAATAAAAATAAATGATCGGCAATAGGTGGATCGCTTTCATGTATGCTCTACTGGAGCAGCCTTGCGCTTATTTTGCTAATTAAACGAATCATCGAACCAACAAAATACGATTTAATGCTTTTTACTAATTGAATCAATCGATTTAGTCAATAAATGATTGCAGCTCTAACTAGGACACAGCTGTGGTAAAGACCAGCTGGGCTCGGCAGTTAATCAGCAGATCACTGATCAGTTAAAGGCAAATATCGGTTCTGGTTCCATGATCGGGATCAGGACATCTCTAATTTCCTGTTTATGTGACCCCCAGTTGCCAGAGCCCATCCTGCCTTTCCACATCTACAACAGTCTGGTGGGTTTGGCCAAGGAGAGCATCCAGGGTGAGGCAGACCCCGCAGAGTCCAGTGGTGACTTGCCAGTAGTGAGCAGGGGGCCCCAGCTGGTGGATCTGGGCCCAGACACAGAGCCAGAGACTCTGGTGCTAGTGGAGAAACTGAGGGAGCTTCTGAAGGAGCTTCCCAAGGCCAACATGGCGACTCTGCGATACCTCATTCGCCATCTTCGACGGTCAGCAAGACAACATGGCGCCTTTTGTCTTTTTTGTATTCAATGCTCTCTATCTGACCCCTTTCATCTGTCGGTCTTGTAGGATCGCAGAGTTGGAGGAGGAGAACAAAATGTGTGCCAGCAACTTGGGGATCGTGTTTGGCCCCTCCTTGATGCGCCCGCGTCCCACCGGGGCCACCATATCTCTTTCCTCTCTGGTGGACTACCCCCACCAGGCCCGCATTGTGGAGGCCCTCATTGTCTTCTACTTCTCCATCTTCCAGTCCAAAAGCTCTCGGAGCTTTGAAACCTACCGCTCTGTTTCCTCATCTTCTCACTTGGTAAGCTTCAACTTACACTATTTTGTCAATTACCGTATTTTCCAGACCATAGGGCGCACCGGATTATAAGGCGCACTGACAAAGAATCGTCTATTTTCGATCTTTTTTCATATATAGGGCGCACCGGATTATAGGGTGCATTAAAGGAGTAATATTATTTTTATTTTTTAAATATAAAACACTTCCTTGTGGTCTACATAACATGTAATGGTGGTTCTTTGGTCAAAATGTTGCATAGATGATGTTTTACAGATCATCTTCAAGCCGCTTTCTGACAGTCTCTTCCGGATGCGCCGTTTTGTGGGCGGTCTTATTTACGTGGCTCACCTTCGGCAGCGTCTTCTCCCCGTCATCTTTGTTGTAGCGGAGTAGCGTGCAAGGACGAGAGTGGAAGAAATGTCAAAAGATGGAGCTAACTGTTTTAATGACATTCAGACTTTACTTAAATCAATAACGGAGCAGCATCTCCTCATCCGGAAACAACACCGGAAATGTGTCCCGTGAAAAACCGTCCGACCGGAACTCTCTAATAACTAAAGTTCCTTGGGTGAATAATGTAAACTCACTACACCGGTATGTTTTAGCGCTTTCATGGCGAGTTTACTGACAGATATAAGTAAGAATTTTACACTACTTCATATTAGAAAAGGCAACAGCGGAGGATGAATGTCACATAACAAGAAGATAGAGAAAAAGAAGAAGCTTATCGACTACGGTGTTGGCACGGACTACAAAGGCAAATTTTCAGGACTTATGCAGATCAGCAGGTACCAGAAAGTAAGAAAAGTTGCTTTTGCATAATATTGCCAAATAAAACACCAGATAATGTCTTACCTTATACACACACCATAATAATACTCATATGTTGAAGCACAGTACAATCCATCAAGCGGTGCGGCTTCATAATAGCTTACCAAAGTCGTTGTAAAACGTTGTGATAGATTTTTGAGCGCCGTGTGTAATGTTGTATATTTTCAATGGAACTCCAGCTTCCTCCCACCTCCAAAGACATGCACCTGGGGATAGGTTGATTGGCACCGTTAAATTGGCCCTAGTGTGTGAGTGTGAATGATGTCTATCTGTGTTGGCCCTGTGATGAGGTGGTGACTTGTCCAGGGTGTACCCCGCCTTCCGCCCGATTGTAGCTGAGATAGGCTCCATGTTATTTAACTATAGTAAACCAAAGCAATATTTTATTTGATCAATGTTACAGTTCATTGAACTAAAAAAGTGTCAGTTAGATGCAATGTTTATTAAGGTTACAAATGCATGTTTTTTAAAAATAATTTAGTTTACTAAACCGCAGAGATGATGAGGCACTTATTAGGGGTAATATGTTTATTAGTTGTGTGACAGTTGTAATTCTTCCAAAGCAGGCTCAGGTTAGCGAAGACATGACGAGTAGCTCTGCCAACGGCGAAGAGGACGGAGGCCGACTGAGGAAGAGCAAATCTGAGTCCGACAAAATGGATGAAGGTAAGTTTTTCCTAAGGTTATGTTGTCGTAAATAGCAATGAATCCTAAGAATTAAAGTGAACATAAAACTGGTTACTTACAGAGCAAGTCATTACCGCTCTCATCAATTCATAGTATAATTCTGCTTTTGCAACTTTGTGAATTTTTTAATCTGTTTGTTCAGTTTTATTCACCAATGACTAGAAAGAGTGATTGCATTAATTAAAGATTATTGACATGTGAATGAAGAATTGTGTGTGTGGTCTAAAGATTCTGGAGACATTGCACTGTATTCACAATCGGAAAAAGTAATTTTAATGGCTGGAGCCATGACAGGAGTGAGTTTGCAGTCACACATTAACGCCATGCAGGTGTGTCTTCAGGGTCCAGCGAGCAGCTTCCCGACTCCGACTCTGAGCTGGACGACAGCGCTCCAAGAGGACCAAGCGAGCAAGAAGACCAACTGAGCAACAGAGACAGCTTAGACCTTTCCAGCCCTACTGATCCAGAGCAAGAGGAGGACCTCAGCCACCCAGACCACGTGCAGACCCCGCAGTTGCCGCAGAGCGGGCCCCCAGACGAGGACACGGGGGTCGTCAAGGGGGATCTGTGCTCCTCGCTCGCCGGGCTGAACGTGAACCAGTCCAACAATTACTACTACTGCTCACCGCTCTCTGGACGCTCAAGAATCTTACTGGCTCGCTTGTGCGGGAAGAAATTACCGCTGACAAAATACCGAGCCAGTGAGCCTGAATTTGTCTGAATGATCGATCACAAAGGTTGAGATTGTTTAAATATTCTCTTTAATCTTTTGCAGCTTTTATCATCTAAAATGTTTTAATGCAATCTTGCTGTGTAACCCAGTATTACATTGGCTCATAATATTTTCACGCCTTAAATTGCTGCTGGTTTTATTTCCGCACTTTTTTTCCTCCTAGTTCATGTTTCACTCTTATACATGTGTTGTCTGTTTTAATAAAACGATATATTTATTTTGGTTTTTAATTGTTTATTCGCAAAACATAACAAAAATGAAATACACAAGCATAGAATTTATTGGTGAGTGGAACATCTGTTTTCTTCTCTACTGCTCCTCCAAAATGATTGCGGCGATCTCGAGCATTACCTGGGAAGTTAAGTATGAACATTTTACTGTTTAAGCGTCTTCTAACAGAGACATTGTGATGGCCTGTAACACTTTTTGTCTACAGAACTCTGACCTGTCACTGCACCAGCCTGTAGGTGATGTACCTTCCAGCGGTTTCACTCGGCCTGATGATCTTCACAACCTGGAGAAAATGTTACATTATTTACTTCTTAAAAGGTTTGCTTTTTCAATGTAATGTAGATTACAAAAAACATTTATAGCTGCAACCTACTTAGAAGTGACAAATGTGTAAAAAAGAAAAGTAAAATACCATTCACCGCTTTTAACAAATGTTGATTACCAAATTATGTGAGGACTGTTGTGGAGACAGGCCGGTAATTATGTAATGGTGCATGCAGGGAGGGGAAAAAAGCATATTTTGTAACGGGAAGTGAAAGCAGAGCGAAAAACATTCACTCTTCTTGCCGTGGAAATCCAATAGGGCTTTTGTGAAAAGTGTCCTAAGATAATAAAGTGAAACAACAACAACAAAAACTCCTGTTTCAAATGGAGCCAAGTCAAACACTATTTGACTTTGCATTGATTGCAGTGACATGCTAAATTTTGTTGGAACTAAACATTGCAGGACAACAGGTAAATAACTTAAATCTAACTAAACATTGAGGCAAAACACTACCTTCCCACTATTAAAGGGGGCCTATTGTGCACAACCAACTTTTACTACCTATTGGTGCACTTTTTATTTGGAATCAAACTTTGAAGGCATTGTGGAGATATTTATAAAACAATCTTGCCTTCTTTCATACTTTCTCTGAAGAAGCCGTGTGGAATTTGCGACGTTATTACCCACTGGTGATGTTAGCGGATATACCCGTCCGTATATGGTAAGTTTTACCCGAATAGCTTTGCCCGAGTCCAACGCTGTAGTCAATAAGATCCTTATTTTTCTCTAAGCTCTTATATGGGGCAGACTGACTTGTACATGCACATGCATCCTCCGCTGTTGCCATTTCTAATACAAAGTAGGGTTTAGTTCTAACATATCTGTCAGTAGACTCGTTATGAAGGCGCTAAAAACTACAACACGGATTAAGGTGAGAAGACTCATTTGAAGTGGAGGCATGTAAATAAGACAAAAACGGCGCATCCTAAAGAGACGGTTCAGAAAGCAGCTTGAAGATGGGCTTTAAAACATAATCTATGCAAAATTTTGACCAAAGAACCACCATTGCGTGTTATGTAGACCACAAGGAAGGGTTTTTAATTCAGAAAAATCTCATGACCCCTTTAAGGCAACTGCAGAAGCTGAATTATAGATGACTGCAAAATAGAGATGGGATAGATGGCCAGATCTTAAAAAGCCGTTCCGAAGACTGGCTTGTTATATTTATATTCTTGTTTAAGAAGTGACTTTTTTTTAACAAGGAAACACTTAACTGGTGGCAGTAATAACATTTGGATCAGAATAATTCAAAATGACACATCCCACCAATATATTACATGTATATACTATATAATATATTTATATACATGTTTGCGAATGTTGAAGCTGTACTGCAAAAAGCTACACTAATATATTGTGATCTAAGCAAATTGCTTGTTAAAACAGTAACAAAGGCATAAGCAAAGATTGCATGGCTTCCATAAAAAAAATATATACATCTGCACAAATAAGTTCCAACATTTCCTTTCATGGCCCCAACCAGAAATGTTGTGCCACCATACTATTCTACTTCAACGCATCTTAAGTGTAAAAGGAATGTGAGCCAGCCGTTAGCTTAAAAAGTCTACTTTGGTAATGGTGGTAAAATCTTATATCTTGTGGGGAAAACAACAGTATTTAAGAGTGTCACATTCAGCTGTTTTTTCATTACAACTGCCTTGTTTTTTTGCCCTTTAACCCTGTAAAATACTCCATCTTCTCAGCTGAACGCAATTATACAGAAGCTATTGAATGCTTGCCCCCAAGCGTGGTTGCAATCCATCAATTAGAGATGTGCATATGAAATTATCTTACAAATTAATATAAAATATTCAAATGGACTTTGCTGAAATATTAATGTTTATGGCAGCTCATGCGCCACAAGCCACATAATTCCAGACTAAACTGATGGTTAAGTGGAGGTAGCAAAGACAAAAAACGTGTTTGCAAAGATAAATATGTGCGAGCTGGTACTTTCTGATATACTTTTGTGTATCATTAACTTAGAACTGAAGTTTTTTGTAGATACAAAATCCTTTGTTTTCAACGGGTTTGCGTACTGCTCCCTCTCCATGTGAGACTTGAGAACTGCACCCTTTGCTTTAAGATAAGTTTGAGTTCAAAAATACACATTTTTACCCTGTGAAATATGTTGGCTATAAAGTGCGTGTGTCAACTCTGCTTTGGTACCTGTCCTCTTTTTAGGCCAAAGTAGCGAGCCACGGGGTCCCCAGCCTGGATCCTGGGCAACTGACTCTCCTTCAGTTTACTGAGGTAAGCGTGTTAAGGCACATTGTTCAAGTTCACAAGGCTAAATGCAGCTTGGTGCTTTTTGGCTTGAAAACATGCTCTACTGCTGTGTGTAAGGATACTATCTTGCCAGAAGTTCGGTTACTTCCTCTTTTGTCATCACAGTATGTTCTGGCACAAGCTGAAAGACAAAAAAAGGTTCAGTTTTATAGTTTCTCTCATCTGAAGCATTAAGAGTGGAAAAATGTGATGATGTACAATCTAGTCCTGCACAACAATTATGAGCAGCGTAGGGCTGGGTGATATATCGAATATACTCGATATATCGCGGGTTTGTCTCTTTGCGATATAGAAAATTACTATATCGTGAGTATTCGAGTATACGTATAGGGGACAGAGCCTTCTCCGTTGCTGCCCCTAAGCTCTGGAACAGCCTTCCCCTCCACATTAGGTCAGCCCAGAGCCTGGGGGTCTTCAAAACCCTACTTAACCTTCCCCTTGTGTTAGCTTTCTGTTACTATCTCTTATGTTAACGGGTCGGTTTTGACCCATGTCTTAAATCAGCTGTAAAATACACTAAAAACAAATATCTATCATCCAATTTGTTTCTCATCTCTTGGTTACCTTGTTAGGCTTCCTTATCCATGAAAATATTGGTTTTAATATTGTTGGTGTGGGCCATTGGGCTTTTTTTGTCAGTATACCCCTCGATTTCAATTAAAAAAATGGTAAAATGAACCTCAAGACAATCGTATAAATAAATAAAAGGTTGTTGTGTTACCTGACTATTACTGAGGGATATTATTAGAACACATCTCTTAAATACATTTGTTTTATTTCTTTTTTCATTTTATGACCTATCTCTTCTCGCTGGCCTTTAACCTGAGCTGAGCCCGCCCACTAGGCCACCATTTCTAGCCCCCCACCCCCTTCGCTTTAGTTTTTTTTTTCTCTCAATTTGTCGCACTTTTGTTATTTCATTATTTGTATCTTGCAATTTTACTTTTTATCCGAACCCTTTCACCGTATTGCTTTTGCACTATCTTGTTTAGCTTATGCATTGTTTGTTCTTTTTTTTTTTTTGCTCTATGCTTTTTAACCTGTAAAGCACTTTGGTCCAATTTAAAAAATTGTTGTAAACGTGCTATATAAATAAAGTTGCCTTGCCTACGTTCTCACGCAGTTGCTTTTAACTGCGGGCATACACTATAGGTTTTTTTCACGCTTTCTTGCCTCTCCTTCTCACAGAGACATAAAGCGCACCTTCTTACATACGTCACATACTGTCGCGCGTTCAAAGTCATACGCCCTCGCTGAGCAGAAAGGTAGCGGCATGGTAAAGCTAGCAGTGGCAGGTGCTGCAAGCGGAGTGGTAATACAAGAGAGAGACAGTGCGAATACGGTAACAAATGGGGGAAGAATTAATTCCCAAGAAAAACGGCACATGGTCCATCGTCTGGCGGTGATTTGGCTTCAAGCGGGAATATGTTGAACAGACAACCTTAATATGTCAAGAATGCGGAAAAAGCGTGGCTACAAAAAGCAGCTGCACTACTACTTTGTAGCATCATTTGAAAAGTCACCCGCTAGAGAATAAGGAGTGCTTGAAACTCTGCATGTCAACATCTCCGGTGCCACACTCACAAAACGCCGAAGCAACCCAATTGTGCTTGGCATTTTCCATTTCCACATCAACACCATATGAAAAAAATTGTCAATAACAGGAGATAACGTCCGCAGTAACCTACCAAGTAGTGAAAGACATACACTATTTGATTTCCAGCTAATTTTTATTTGACACTTTTTGAAATATCTTGTGACATCATGCACAAAAGTGCACTTTATTTGTTTTAAACTATTGTAGTGGCGTTCTGTACAAAAAGTGCACTTTAATTTAGTGTTGTTTTGATGTGTCATCTTAGTGACATCATGCACAAAAGTGCACTAATAGCTTGTTTTTAAATGTCTCTGACAATCTTGCACTTTCTGTTTTGAAATGACATGAATGCCACTGCTTAGTAACCGTTTAATAAATACAGTGTTGGTCAATTAACTTAGTTGTGATTTCCCTCTCTGCATGAAAGTTTAAAATGAGCATATATTAATGCAGTATGAACAAGAATGTTTTAATGTAGACACATAGAATCATCATACTGCTGTGATTATATGCATCAATTATTCATTCAAGGCTAAGGCAAAATATCGAAATATATATCGTGTATCGTGACATGGCCTAAAAATATTGATATATCAATAAAAGGCCATATCGCCCAGCCCTATAAGCAGGTTATCACACTAACATTATTGTTTTGACACACACTCTGTTCTTGTTTACCTCATGTTCCGTGATGTTGATGAGCAACTCCTGCTGTAGAAACTGTTCCAGTATGTATTTAGGTGCCATGTCCACTAAAGACTTAATGGGAGAATAGAATTATTAATATAAATTTGGAAATACAAATACATTTTAACTGAACTACGGACCTGTTTGGCAGACGGCGTCATGCCCATCTGAACGACTATGATGGCTCTCGTGATGTTCTCCTCCTGCATCTTCTGACAGTACATCTTAATCGTCTTAATCCCCACCTTGGGCTCCTCTGGGGAAAAAAAAAAAAAAGAATGTCACCAGAACTCTCTGCAGTTGAGTAATCATTGCTGTCTTGTTCCTACCAGGGAAAAACACAGACATCTGGTCAGTGGGGTCATCATTGTGCGCCACCAGCACGTTGAGGTCTGTGCGTCGGGGTTGATCTCCAAACTTCATCTTGAACTCCTCCAGGGTCTGATCCAACTCTTCCTGCGACACCAAGTAGCCTCGATCGTGGCACAGCTGAGAAGGTGAAACACACACAAAGCAGCTCCCGCCATCAGTGTGTGAATGTGGAAAATAGTGTCAAAGCGCTTTGAGTTCCTTAAAAAGGTAGAAAAGCGCTATACAAGTACAACCTATTTACCATTTAAAGCCATGCCTCATTGGAAATGTAGCCATATGATGAAGTTTTTGACTGATTGAGACTTTTATTAGTAGATTGCACAGTACAGTACATATTCCGTACAATTGACCACTAAACCGTAACACCCAAATAAGTTTTTCAACTTGTTTAAGTCGGGGTCCACGTTGATTGATTGAGACTTTTATTAGTAGGTTGCACAGTGAAGTACATATTCCGTACAATTGACCACTAAATGGTAACACCCGAATAAGTTTTTCAACTTGTTTAAGTCGGGGTCCACTTAAATTGATTCATGATACAGATATATACTATCATCATGATACAGTCATCACACAAGATAATCACATTGAATTATTTACATTTACAATCCGGGGTTAATCAATTCATGGTAAAAAAAAATAAAAAATAAAGTTCATAAGTAGGCTATACATAAGCAGGTCTCATTTATGCGGAGGATCAAATAAATATAAAAACTACATAGGAAACACATCCACTGGAGACATAAAGTATATTATTAGCGACAGAATCAACTAGAAGGCAGCTAGCAACACTAAGCTAATACGTTAGTTTAAAACCAATCACCTGCATGATGGTCTTGCGAATTTTCCAAAGTCTATATGTTTCCTCTTCGTCATCCATGCTTCCTTTAGCACTCAATATTTAACCAAAGTATGCAAGTATTGATAAATATTTCCAATAATGTTTTAATCATTAAACGGGCGACTTCTACTACCACGCATGATACACCATAGATATATATGTCTATGTGATACACGGCAGCTAACAGGCGCATGTTTGTGACGTCAGAACAACACTTCCTGAATCGCTCGGGAAAATTTAAAAGTGAAAATAGTAAAATAATAACTACTAAACTTAAGCACGGCATTTTAAACACAATATTATCAGCTAGAAATAAATGTATATATTTTAAAAAAAGTTCCTTGTTTTTTGTTTTTTTTTAATAGGGCGATGGCGTTTCATAACACAGCACAGGGCGTGGTCTGCTGATGCTTTCTTCACGGTTTGCATAAACATGCTCGCTCTTTGAAGAGCAAAATGAGGCCGTTATGCTTAATAATAACATTTGCAGCTGTGGCCGCCAGTGGAGTGATGCTGGCGATGGTACTGTACTTTGTTTTGTCCTCTACGGTAAAGTACCACGATACTTTTGTATACGGCATGTTTGAAATCTCTTGAATGAATTATTTCCCCTCAAATCATTCATCGAGCATGACTGGAATGTCTCCAACCTGATGAATGAATGATTAGCATTGTTTTCATGGCTATTCTTTCCACATTTCCCACATAAATATAATTTCTTACTTAGTTATGACTTTGATACACTTAATAATTTGTGACTAAAAATGACTGGTTTAATTGGAGTAGGCTGCTGCTGCGCCTACAGCGCTGTAGACAGGCTTAGTAAACAACTGACGTCATCATATTTATCTGTATGTACTGTACACTGAGATGATTACTTTGCTGATTGGCAAGGAGGTATTGTAGACTTAGACAAACTTTAATGATCCACAAGGGAACTTGTTCCACACACTATCTCAGTTACAAAGGATGGAAAGGATAATGCACACAAGGGCACAAAAAGAGGGCGAAACTAAATATATAAAGTAGACAAAAAATGTACCATAGTAGCAATATAAAATATAACTTATATGTAATATTTACATATTATATATTAGGGGTGTGGGAATTCTCACGTTGTGCGATTCAGAATCGATTCTCATTTTTAAAAAAATCGATTTTTTTAATTTTTATATATATATATTTTTAATTCCATCCATCCATCCATCTTCTTCCGCTTATCCGAGGTCGGGTCACGGGGGCAGCAGCCTAAGCAGGGAAGCCCAGACTTCCCTCTCCCCAGCCACTTCGTCCAGCTCTTCCCGGGGGATCCCGAGGCGTTCCCAGGCCAGCAGGGAGAGATAGTCTTCCCAACGTGTCCTGGGTCTTCACCGTGGCCTCCTACTGGTCGGACGTGCCCCAAACACCTCCCTAGGGAGGCGTTTGGGTGGCATCCTGACCAGATGCCCGAACCACCTCATCTGGCTCCTCTCGATGTGGAGGAGCAGCGGCTTTACTTTGAGCTCCCCCTGGATTTTTAAAATTTTTTTAAAATTAATCAATCCAACAAAACAATACACAGCAATACCATAACAATGCAATCCAATTCAAAAACCAAACCCGACCCAGCAACACTCAGAACTGCAATAAACAGAGCAATTGAGAGGAGACACAAACACGACACAGAACAAACCAAAAGTAGTGAAACAAAAATGAATATTATCAACAACAGTATCAATATTAGTTACAATTTCAACATAGCAGTGATTAAAAATCCCTCATTGTCATTATCATTAGACATTTATAAAAATAAAAATAAAAAAAATAGTGTGACAGTGGCTTACGCTTGCATCGCATCTCATAAGCTTGACAACACACTGTGTCCAATATTTTCCTCTAAGATAAAATAAGTCATATTTTTGGTTCATTTAATAGTTAAAACAAATTTACATTATTGCAATCAGTTGATAAAACATTGTCCTTTACAATTATAAAAACTTTTTACAAAAATCTACTACTCTGCTTGCATGTCAGCAGACTGGGGTAGATCCTGCTGAAATCCTATGTATTGAATGAATAGAGAATCGTTTTGAATCGGGAAAAAAATTGTGTTGAATTGAAAAAAAATCGATTTTGAATCGAATCGTGACCCCAAGAATCGATATTGAATCGAATCATGGAACATCCAAAGATTCACAGCCCTATTATATATACAGTATGTAATATATACTTATATGTTATATTCCATCCATCCTTTTTCTACCGCTTGTCCCGTTCGGGGTTGCAGAGTTATATTATTATATAATATATACAATATATAACAATTACCATGTACAATATTACAGTATATGTAACAGCTATAGCAAAAAAAAGGGGAGTATAAAATAGAGAGTAGATCCAGCAGAAAATATACATTATAAACAAAGACAAGTAGCTAGCGGCGTAGCTCGGTTGGTATAGCGGCCGTGCCAGCAACTTGAGGGTTCTGGGTTCGATCCCCGCTTCTGCCATCCTAGTCACTGCTGTTGTGTCCTTGGGCAAAAGACTTCACCCACCTGCGCCCAGTGCCACCCACGCTGGTTTAAATGTAACTTAGATAATGGGTTTCACTATGTAAAGCGCTTTGAGTCACTAGAGAAAAGCGCTATATAAATATAATTAAATTCAAAGTTAACATAGAAGGTGTCAGGTAATAGACAGATATCATCTATTGCTGTATGGCGAGTGATTATACAGCTGGGTGGAGTGCGGAATGAAGGAGTTCTTGAATTGAACACTGTGGGAACGAAGCTGAAGGAATCTGTCAAGTCAAGTCAAGTCAACTTTATTTATATAGCACATTTTCAACAACTTTTTAGATTGAACCAAAGTGCTTTACAGGTTAAAAAAGCATGGAGCAAACAAAAAACAAAAAAAAACTAAGCAAAACAAAAAAAACAAACAAAGAACATAAACAATGAGTGTGCTAAACAAGATAGTGCAAATGCAATACGGTAAAAGGGGTCGAATAAAAAGTTTGAAAAATTTGCAGAATAAAAAATAATAATAATGAAAGTGCGACAAATTGAAAAATACAACTAAAGCGAAGGGGTGGGAGGGGGGGGACTAGAAATGGTGGCCTAGTGGGCGGACTCAGCTCGGGTCAAAGGCCAGCGAGAAGAGGTAGGTCTTAAGGAGGGTTTTGAAGACCCCCAGGCTCCGGGCTGACCTAATGTGGAGGGGAAGGCTGTTCCAGAGCTTAGGGGCGGCAACGGAAAAGGCTCTGTCCCCTCTGGTCTTTAGCCTGGATCTGGGGACCGCCAAAAGCATTTGGTCAGCTGACCTCAAGGCTCTAGACGAGGTATGGTGATGCAGCAGCTCGGTCAAGTATTGTGGGGCCAGACCATTTAGGGATTTAAAAACAATTAAAAGTAATTTAAAATCAATGCAGTGACGGACAGGGAGCCAGTGGAGTGAGGCCAGCACTGGGGTGATGTGCTCGCGTTTTTTGGTACTGGTGAGGAGACGGGCAGCCGCGTTTTGCACAAGCTGCAAACGGCGGAGTGATGCCTGATCAATGCCAGCGTACAGTGAGTTATTGTTGTCTAGCCGGTGTGTGATGAAGGCGTGGATAGCAGTCTCCAGGTCGCTCTGGGAGAGATAGGCCTTGGTCTTTGCTAGGGTTCTGAGATGGTAAAAGCTGGTACTAACCACTGAGCTGACCTGTTTGGTGAATTTGAAGGCACTATCAAAGATCACACCGAGATTTCTCACAGAGGACCGGATGTTTACACCCAGAGGACCTAGAGCACTGACAAACGAGACTGGAGATGTATCGCCGAAGATGATTATCTCAGTCTTGCTCTCATTAAGGTTGAGGAAGTTAGCACTCATCCATGCTTTAATGTCAGTCAGACAGTCAAGCAGTGGTTGAAGTGCGACCTGTCCTGTGGCCTTAAGAGGTTAATAGATCTGAACATCATCGGCATAACAGTGGAATGGGACATTGTGCTTGACCAGGATTTCACCTAAAGGTGATCTGTTGGAGTATGAACTCTGCTGTCCCTCAATTGTCTGGTGGAGTGGGTGGGCAGGATTGCAGGCCTCAAATGTTAACTTTTTAAGGTCAAGGCAAGTGTTGCCTTAAAGGAGGGCTCATATTTTAGGGCACCAAGGCAAGTTAGAAGGGCACCAAGGCAAACATTAATTTCTTTCCAGGCAGCGGCTCCAAAGCATGCATGCATAGATATACAGTTTTTTTTATTCATTATTAATATAAACTTGTCAGCTTTTTGTCATTTAATGAAGCCTTTATCTCTATTTTTACCTTTTGATAGCGGGAAGTATTTTTTAAATTTTAAAATTGTTTAAGTTATTTGGATGTAGATGCTGTATCGGGACAGATCCATTAAGAGTTTGAGCAGAAATATGTCGTATAGGTATTAACTACACACTATAAAACCTTAACAAAATTATGTGTCAAATGTTTTTTAAGTAATACCTTTGTGACATGAAAAAAAACATGACTTTTACTTTATATCAAAATAAAACACAAAGCAGTTTGGCTAATGAAGATAAAATCTAATAAACAAGATGTGTTCTTCTCTAACACCCCCTTGTGGTTCAGTACAACAGCATGACAGCATGTTTCCACACTTCATTAACTCTGTCACAGCAGCTGATGGACGCTGTATTGTCAAAATGAAAGCAACATCATATAGTTTTTCTTCTTCGCTGTATACTTTTAGTGTGGGGACAAGTGTATCCAATATTGTCCACACCTGTCTCCATCTAAACACAGCGGTGCGTTCTTAAACACATGGCGGGAAGCGAGGGAAAATGACTGTAGCGTCCCGGAAGAGTTGGTGCTGCAAGGAATTCTGGGAATGTGTTATGTTGTGTTTATGTTGTGTTGCGGTGCAATTATTATCCCGAAATGTGTTTGTCATTGTTGTTTAGTGTGGTCTCACTATATGGCACAGCTTTATGACAGTGTTGGCGTTGTTTATACGGCCACTCTTAGTGTGACATGTATGGCTATTGATTACGTATACTCCGAGGGGATACCACTGGAGTGAGATTAACAGTGTTAGAACGCCATGATTATCAAGCCAAACCACGTTAGCGCGTATGTGTCTGACTTCCTGTTGCCTAAAATGTATCAATAAATTTAGGATTTTTGGTAATTTATAAAGGAAATTAAGGAAATGTATCATAATGCCGTTGATCAATATATCCCTTGTCCATTGACAAGTAAAAAGTCAAGGGCGGTCACGGCAAGGTGCTGCCGCAAATGTTGGTCAATTATTTAGGGCATTACGGCACATGAGAGGGATTTGAGCCCTGGGATTGTCCATGATGGCGAGCAGTTTGTCCAGAGTCCTCCTGTCCCTCACTGACACAAACGCCTCCAACTGCGTGCCAATAGTTTGGCCGGCTTTCCTTTTGCTGGTGCTGCTCCCCCAACAAACCACTGCAAAGTACAGGGCACTGGTCACAACAGACTGATAAAATATCTCCAAGAGCTTGCTGCACACATTAAAGGACCTAAGCTTCCTCTGCTTTATCCCCTCTACAACCACCCCAGCAACTCCATCATAAAGTTCACTGACGACACCACCGTGTTGGTCTGGATCTCCAGAGGTGACGAGACCGCGTACCGTGATCAAGGGGAGCAGCTGTCAGTGCTTTGCAAGGCCAACAACCTGCAGATGAACAAATTGAAAACTCAGGAGATGGTAGTAGACTTCAGGAGGAAAAAGACCCAAATCCTGCCCCTGCACATCGGTGGAAGCTGCGTAGAGAGAGTCTTAGTCTTCAGATTTCTGGGCGTCCACCTGGAGGATGACCTGTCCTGGAGAACTAACACACGGCGATCATTAAGAAAGCACAACAAAGACTACTTCCTGACAATATTCAAGAACTACCACCGAAGAAAGGATCTGCCTGTGTCCTTCTACCGCTGCTCCGTCAAAATCGTGTGGTTCCTCAGCTGCAGAGCGCTTTAGAGGGTCGTCAAACCGGCCCAAAAGATCATCGGGTGCCCTCTACCCTCCCTGGAAGAACTTTACCACTCGCACTGTCTTAAAAAGGCAGTCAAGATCCTCAAAGGCCCACATCACCATGGCAACAGACACTTTGTACGGCTGCGCTCAGGTAAGCACTTCAGCACCATGCCCAACCATACAAATAGATTCAAGTTCAGTCGACCCCAGTGCCATAAGAATGCTGCTCAGGTATAAATATGAGTAACTACCACCACCACTACCATGTTTATCTTTCCACACTTATGTTTACTCCCGGAGCAATATGCCAATATGTTTACATTTGTGCTTACCTCGATGTGTACAGTACAGGCCAAAAGTTTGGACACACCTTCTCATTTCAATGTGTTTTCTTTATTTTCATGACTATATACATTGTAGATTGTCACTGAAGGCATCAACACTATGACACCTGTGAAGTGAAAACCCTTCATCGAGAGAATGCCAAGAGTGTGCGAAACAGTAATCAGAGCAAAGGGTGGCTATTTTGAAGAAACTAGAATATAAAACATGTTTTTAGTTATTTCACCTTTTTTTGTTAAGTATAGTACTCAGTGGCCTTGTGGTTAGACTGTCCGCACTCAGATCGGTAGGTTGTGAGTTCAAACCCCGGCCGAGTCATACCAAAGACTATAAAAATAGGAGCCATTACCTCCCTGCTTGGCACTCAGCATCAAGGGTTGGAATTGGGGGTTAAATCACCAAAATGATTCCCGAGCGCGGCCACCGCTCCTGCTCACTGATCCCCTCACCTCCCATGAGGTGGAACAAGGGAATGGTCAAATGCAGAAGACAAATTTCATCACACCTAGTGTGTGTGTGACTATCAGTAGTACTTTAACTTTTTAACATAACTCCACATGTGTTCATTCATAGTTTTGATGCCTTCAGTGACAATCTACAATGTAAATAGTCATGAAAATAAAGAAAACACATTGAATATGGAGAAGGTGTGTCCAAATTTTTGGCCTGTACTGTATATACAAACATAGGTGCCCGGATTACCTACTGGTTAATTTGATATTCCACAGCCTTTTCTATACTATTTAATGTCTCCTTGGTGTTTCTATAGTGTTTTAATAGTGTTTCAGTATTTATTACATGCAGCACCTAGGTCTGCATTTAAATTTTGTTGTAAATGTACAATGACAATAAAGATCATTCATTCATTATTCATCATCAAAAGTATACAACTTTCCGTTTCGACCAAAAAAAACAACCATGTACTTCATGCAATTTTATATATTTTAGACTTACTCTAATATGGCAACAAATACTACATTACATACATTTCAAACATGTTTTTGTTAAAATCAAAGTGAGTACTTAAATATACAGTACAGGCCAAAAGTTTGGACACACCTTCTCAGTCAATGCGTTTTTTAAATTTTCATGACTATTTACATTGTAGATTGTCACTGAAGGCATCAAAACTATGAATGAACACATGTGGAGTTATGTACTTAACAAAAAAAGGTGAAATAACTGAAAACACATTTTATATTCGAGTTTCTTCAAAATAGCCACCCTTTGCTCTGATTACTGCTTTGCACACTCTTGGCATTCTCTCGATGAGTTCAAGAGGTAGTCACCTGAAATGGTTTTCACTTCACAGGTGTCATAGTTGTGATGCCTTCAGTGTTTGATTGATTGATTGATTGATTGAGACTTTTATTAGTAGGTTGCACAGTGACAATCTACAATGTAAATAGTAATGAAAATAAAGAAAACACATTAAAATGAGGTGTGTCCAAACTTTTGGCCTGTACTGTATGCTTGAATCATCTTGGAAAAAAATAAAAGTGTTACAGTAATATACTGTAAAAACGACAAGCGCAGATTTTACAGTAAAAACATTGGTACGGTTTTTCCATTTTCATTTATGCTGTAAAAAAAACACATACATTTTACAGTAATATTTTGGCAACTGAGCTGTCAAGTTTTTTTTTACTGTAAAATCAACAGATTTGTTTTTAGTGTACATAAAAAAAATATTTTTTATTTATTTATTAATTTATATAACTTACTGTTAAACACGACCCTCTGAGGGCATCCATAATTGTCATGTGGCCCTCAATGAAAACAAACGTTAACTGCGGACCGGTCAACGCCTGATTGTTTTATTTTATTTTTTGTCATAAAAAATACAATCATGTGTGCTTACGGACTGTATCCCTGCAGACTGTATTGATCTATATTGATATATAATGTAGGAACCAGAAATATTAATAACAGAAAGAAACAACCCTTTTGTGTGAATGAGTGTAAATGGGGGAGGGAGGTTTTTTGGGTTGGTGCACTAATTGTAAGTGTATCTTGTGTTTTTTGTGTTGATTTAATTTTTTAAAAAAATATATATATATTTTTTAATTATTATTATTTTTTAATTCTTGTGCGGCCCGGTACCAATCGATCTACGGACCGGTACCGGGACGCGGCCCGGTGGTTGGGGACCACTGCTATAGAAAACAATACCTAACTTTTTCCAGTTTGACAAAAAAAAAATTAAGCATGCATCCATTTTTAATACATTTTGTACATTAAATAAAGTAAAAAAAAAAAAAAAAAAGCTCTGTGCCAAAAATTCCCTGTAGTTTGGACACCATGCAGTACAGTGAGTGGTTACTAGTTGTTGTTGTGAAGACAAGGCGTGTTTATATAGTACTTTGCTTCACATGTTTACACTTTGATGAGCTTACGATTAGGTCTATGGACTGTGGACCTCAGGACACGTTCAGCTCTGATGTGGATTATGGGTCGGCGGGGTGAGGACATATTGGATAATGGCAGCTTATCAGTTGGCTTTATAAAAGGATGTGGACACGCGTTCCCTTGCAGTCGTCATTCAGGTTGTGTGTCGCTGAAGGAAGGAGTTTTGATCTGCCCTCAAAGGCCCTGACTGAAGAGCAGTCATGCGTCCCCTGGGGTCCACAGTCCTCTTCACTGTCCTGCTGCAGGCTTTGGTAAGAAAGGAGGACATACTTGTTGATTTAGCAGGACTGGAGCAGATTAAATGCAAAAGTGGTTTACTAAGAATATAAAACTGTTTTATCAATCAGAATTTGATCAATTGCTGGTAGTGTTTTTTTTTATGTATACGTTTATATGATGTCTCCTTATATGTTTAACATTTGCATAATCGTTCATCTTTTTATGTCACTTTGATGCATTTGTATGTTTATATTGGCGTCTATTAATATGACTTCAACGAAACGACGGTATAGCGGCCGTGCCAGCAACTTGAGAGTTGCAGGTTCGATCCCCGCTTCCGCCATCCTAGTCACTGCTGTTGTGTCCTTGGGCAAGACACTTTACCCACCTGCTCCCAGTGCCACCCACACTGGTTTAAATGTAACTTAGATATTGGGTTTCACAATGTAAAGCGCTTTGATTCACTTGAGAAAAAAAGTGTTATATAAATGTAATTCACTTCACAAACGTTCCGTGTTTTTTTGCTTTGATGTCCTTTTTTAGTTTCCCTTTTTATTTTCTGATTCATATTTGTTTACAGATGCATCATCCAACTACATTTTATGTAGATTAACTATAGTTTTACATGCAGAAAACAATGTAATGGATACATTTAATATCACTCTGCCTTTACTGAAGTTGTATTGGCAAAGATAACGATGAGAAAAATGGGATAAGACAATGTTTTGAATTCAATAGTGTTTCTCACCTTTTTTTATCAAACTGCGCTTGCAACTTTTTTTGGCCTTATGGTGTGGTATTTTGCAGTGGTAAGTGGAAAAGCGCAGAGAATGTCTTCAACCTGTGGGATTCTTTGTTTGGGCACTCAATTCCACGGAATAATTCGGAGGCAAGCATAGTTTTTAGTTAAAACCTGGGTAAACTCTTGGCAAAAAATTATTTCGAATACAACTGTACATTATTTTTACATATAAAGTACTCTATCTTAGATCTGTTTTGGTCACATTGGTCCATTTTTATAGCTACATACTGTCACTTAGATGTTTATTATAGTTATTATTACCGGTAGTTCATGATTATCCCTTCTGTTTTTAAATACGTATTTTGTCAAGTTTATTTTATTGTTGTATTTTGTTTTAGTTATGATTGTCGTACATGTTTAATTTAATTACAAAAAATAATACTCTATTCTGTTTTAGATTATACATTTAACCATCTTTTTAAAAAAAATGTCCCCATACAAACGCATTGTATCACTTTGCCATTATTTGTACAGTTTTACTGTGCTGTGTCAATCCATCCATTTTCTACCGCTTGTCCCTTTTGGGGTCGCGGGGGTTGCCGGAGCCTATCTCAGCTGCATTCGAGCGGAAGGCGGGGTACACCCTGGACAAGTCACCACCTCATCACAGGGCCAACACAGATAGTCATTTTATTAAATTGCATTTTTTAAATTGTATGTTATGTATATTTAGTGTAACTTCATCATATTATAGTACTGTATTTAATTGTGTATTTTATCAGGAAATTTTTGTCAATAATTCGGGATGTTACGATCAGGGTTTTATGACGCCGATTCCAATACGATCATTAGTCGGATCGGCCGATAACAATACTGAAACTGATCACACAATTATTAACTGTAAATTGTTCAATCCATTTATAGTGGGTGCTATTGACAGTTTATTTAACACTATCAATATATTTTTAACTACATACATTGGTTAGGTCAAAACAAAGTCAACTAAACAAAAAGCAAAAATTATTATCTATTACTCATTTACATCCTTTTTTTGCCCTCAAAGTTCTCGTACGTCCAGGGAATTATTTCCCAGCTTTGTAAATAACAAAAACAAGAAAACCATTTTTCTTGTTTTTAAATCAATATATCAGCCTAATCGCTCTAGTATCAAATATATAGTGATACTACCTTTAAAATCGACATCACCGATTTATGGATCGATCTGCCCTCCTCTTACCATGAATTGATTAACGTGGACCCCGACTTAAACAAGTTGAAAAACTTATTTGGGTGTTACCATTTAGTGGTCAATTGTACGGAATATGTACTGTACTGTGCAATCTATTAATAAAAGTTTCTGTCAGGTTCAAACACTGATGACATTAAACGAGACAAGAAGCAAGGAGTTAAACAGAGACATAATTAAATTTGGCTCAATTGAGGATAGCGCGTCTGGACTGTACTCTTGTACAGTCTCCATCACGCTCTGGCGAAAAATTGTACGCCTCCTCTTTTATTTGGACTTTCCCTGATTACATGGCAACAACTGTTTCTAAGGCACGGGGGTTGTAAACAGGTGCTGCCTTTGGCCACAAAACAGTTAAAAGAAAAGGTCGTAAAACAGTTCAAAGAAGAGGTCCCTGTAACTTGGGCAGATCTTGCTTTCTCTCCGCTTTGTAGTTCTCGGGTCAAAACAAAATCTTTCTGTGGATTACAATACATGAAAGAAACTGAACACCTCCATGTTGCTTCCCATCCTACACAGTGGAGTTTTACAAGCCTTCTTCTTGGTAGGTTCAAAGACAGCTTTTGTCTTCTCGCCGGGAACTCATTGAAACACAAAGTTTTGTGATAACTTAGATAGAATTATTCTGACAGTTTCAATCAATCAATCAATCAATCAATGGTGTACTGACTGTGACAACGTTGTTATATTATCCTTTCTGTAACTCTTAATAATGTACTCGGTCATTTCATGTTAATAAGGGACAAGCGGTAGAAAATGGATGGATGGATGGATGGAACTGCCGACTTTCTGCTGTAACGTGCTTCCATCTACATTGTTAAAATTTACTAAGCACTTATTTCTTGGTGTTGTTTAAAGCCAGCTTAGCGGTTAGTTAAAAAAGTTAAAGTACCACTGATAGTCTCACACACACTAAGTGTGGTGAAATTACCCTCTGCGTTTGACCCATCCCCTTGTTCCACCCCCTGGGAGGTGAGGGGAGCAGTGAGCAGCAGCGATGGCCGCGCTCGGGAATCATTTTGGATGATTCAACCCCCAATTCCAACCCTTGATGCTGAGTGCCAAGCAGGGAGGTAATGGGTCCCATTTTTATAGTCTTTGGTATGACTCGGCCGGGGTTTGAACTCACAACCTACCGATCTTAGGGCGGACACTCTAACCACAAGGCCACCTTGCTCTCGGTGTGTAACATGTTTAGCCTCGTCCTCCATAATAATACTTGATAATAACACTTAAGATACTAAGAAATGCCGTTTATTTGCTATAATAGGGGTGATTATTATTAGCTTAGGAGAGCATCTCTGCACTGTATGGAGACACATAATTATTGGCGGTGGGACTAAAAATAGTGTCAGCCAGAAGAGATCAGCGTTTTTGATCGGCAATGGCAAATACATATTTTTTCACGAAAATCATCCGTTACTGATCGGTGGCCGATCGATTGGCACATCCCTATCAATAATTGAATGTCCTTTTATGGTTGAACAGGGCACCCCGACCGAGGATTGGAGTTTGGCAACGTCCATCTATGACTTCTCAGCCACTGACATCGATGGTAACGTGGTCTCGCTAGAGAAATACAGGTGAGCGTTGACTGGCACTGCCTCCGTCTTGTAACAAACGACAGCAAACATGTTGACGTTCCTCCTCAGGGCCAACGTCGTCGTCATCACAAACGTGGCCTCGAAATGAGGCAAGACCCCCGTAAACTACTCTCAGTTTGCCGAAATGCACGCCAAGTACGCTGAGAGAGGTTTACGCATCCTTGCTTTCCCTTCCAACCAGTTTGCCAACCAGGTACTTGTTTTCATCGTTGTTGGGCAATTATTTTGACTCGGGGGGGGGGGGGGCAAATTTAGAGAAAAAAATGTGTCTACACTGCAAAAAGTCAGTGTTCAAAAACAAGAAAAAAAAAAAAGAGGGGTATTTTATTTGAACTAAGCAAAATTATCTGCCAATAGAACAAGAAAATGTGGCTTGTCAAGACTTTCCAAAACAAGTAAAATTAGCTATCCTCAATGAACCCAAAAATACCTTAAAATAAGTATATTCTCACTAATAGCAAGTGCACTTTTCTTAATAGAAATAACAAATATGAGACCTTTTTGCTCAATATGTTGAAAAATATTCTTAAATTAAGTAAATGCTAGTGCCATTATCTTGACATAATAATATGCGCTCGGCATAACATTTCCTGAAACCAGCAAACTTATACTAAAAACTAATGTATTGTTCTTAATGGAAAGGCATCAAGGTTACTCTCGGGGTCTCCTAGCCGCTCAGGCAAATCATATTGTCTAAAAATGCATTTTTCCATCGACAACATGACATTATCGCGCCAAGTGCGTGCTCTTTCAGTCAATTAGTGGGCAAGGAATATATATATATACTGTATATGTATATATATATATATATATATATATATATATATATATATATATATATATATATATATATATATATATATATATATATATATATGTATATATATATATATATATATGTATATATATATATATATATATGTATATGTATATATATATATATATATATATATACATATACATGTATATACACACACAACCCGGCCCCCGGCCAAATTTTTTTTATTGTAATTTTGAAGAATTTATCTGAATGTGCATGAACTATTTCTGTTCAAAATAGTTAGAAATGTCACATGTCAAATGTTTAAATATTAACTGTCAGTTTGCTGCACTATTGTTTCATTGAAAATAAAACGGCAAAGTCCATTTGGCTGTCATCTGTTTTAATTATGAGACACAATTGTGTCAAAGTCATGATTTTTTATTTTATGCTTGAAATAAGAAATTATTACTTTAAAAAAGTAGTTTTATACTTGTGAGTGTTGATGACACAGCTTTGCAACAGTTGATATTCTTGTTTCAAGCATGTTTTACTCAATATAGGTCATCAAATCTCAGCAACAAGCTGTAATATCCTACTGAGATCATTTTTGCAGTGTGGGGGGCCGCTATATCTATCTACACTGCAAAAACTGAAATCTAAGTAAGATTACATATCTCAAATAAGGGTGATATTTGCTTATTTTCTGTCTGATAAGATAATTCTTCTCACAAAGCAGATTTTATGTTAGAGTGTTTTACTTGTTTTAAGGGTTTTGGTCCTAAATGATCTCAGTAAGATATTACAGCTTGTTGCTGAGATTTGATGACCTATATTGCTTGAAACTAGAATATCACCTGATGCAAAGCTGTGTCATCAACACTCATAAGTATAAAACTACTTTTTTAAAGTAATAATTTCTTACTTTGAGCATGAAAAAAAAATATCATGATGCCGAGCGCATATCATTATGTCAAGATAATGGCACTAGCATTTACTTCATTTAAGAATATTTTTCCACCTATTGAGCAAAAAGGTATCTTTTTTTTTTCTACCAAGAAAAGTGCACTTATTAGTGAGAAAATACTTATTTTAAGGTATTTTTGGGTTCATTGAGGTTAGCTAATTTTACTTATTTTGGAAAGTCTTGACAAGCCGAATTTTCTTGTTCTATTGGCAGATAATTTTGCTTAGTTCAAATAAAATACCCATAATTTTTGTATTTATTTTTCTTGTTTTTGAACACTGACTTTTTGCAGTGTATCTATCTAAGTATACATATATACTGTATGTAAGCTGTGAAAATGTGCGCTACAGTATGTGTGCTTGGGTCCTGTTTTTAGGAAAACTAATACAAAACCTCACAATAATGTCTGATTGAATGCTAAAAACGTTATGACAGACCGCCTGAAAAAACAGATTGGAATTTTAAAATTTTTTTCTGAATGAGACACCCAGAATGTACATGAAAATAAAGAATGTGGGATTTACAATATTAACTATGAACGATAAAACACTGAATATTGACAACATATGAATGTCAGACCCCCTCTCCATCGACATATTTTACAATTAAAAAAAAATAGCGAAATATGAACGTGAAGGGTAAAAAAAAAACACCTACTATCTGATATATCACTAAACTTTAGAACTTTGTCGTAAAAATCTCCTTCCGCGTCTGTCCCTGACACCCGCATTTCAGGCTGGCCGCTGTGGAAACACTCCCCACCCACACTGCTTGGTGCCTCGTCTGAGCTGCTGTGACTGAGATTACCATAGTAACTAATTAGATTACCATAGTAACTAATTAGATCACCATAGTAACTAATTAGATTACCATAGTAACTAGTATATCATGCAAAAGCGCAGATTCCAACCATAGAAATACTTTGTATACAAACCCCGTTTCCATATGAGTTGGGAAATTGTGTTAGATGTAAATATAAACGGAATACAATGATTTGCAAATCCTTTTCAACCCATATTCAATTAAATGCACTACAAAGACAAAATATTTGATGTTCAAACTCATTAAAAAAAAATTTTTTTGGCAAATAATAATTAACTTAGAATTTCATGGCTGCAACACGTGCCAAAGTAGTTGGGAAAGGGCATGTTCACCACTGTGTTACATGGCCTTTCCTTTTAACAACACTCAGTAAACGTTTGGGAACTGAGGAGACACATTTTTTAAGCTTCTCAGGTGGAATTCTTTCCCATTCTTGCTTGATGTACAGCTTAAGTTGTTCAACAGTCCGGGGGTCTCCGTTGTCGTATTTTAGGCTTCATAATGCGCCACACATTTTCAATGGGAGACAGGTCTGGACTACAGGCAGGCCAGTCTAGTACCCACACTCTTTTACTATGAAGCCACGTTGATGTAACACGTGGCTTGGCATTGTCTTGCTGAAATAAGCAGGGGCGTCCATGGTAACGTTGCTTGGATGGCAACATATGTTGCTCCAAAACCTGTATGTACCTTTCAGCATTAATGGCGCCTTCACAGATGTGTAGGTTACCCATGTCTTGGGCATTAATACACCCCCATACCATCACAGATGCTGGCTTTTCAACTTTGCTGCTATAACAATCCGGGTGGTTCTTTTCCTCTTTGGTCCGGAGGACACAACGTCCACAGTTTCCAAAAACAATTTGAAATGTGGACTCGTCAGACCACAGAACACTTTTCCACTTTGTATCAGTCCATCTTAGATGAGCTCAGGCCCAGCGAAGCCGACGGCGTTTCTGGGTGTTGTTGATAAACGGTTTTCGCCTTGCATAGGAGAGTTTTAACTTGCACTTACAGATGTAGCGACCAACTGTAGTTACTGACAGTGGGTTTCAGAAGTGTTCCTGAGCCCATGTGGTGATATCCTTTACACACTGATGTCGCTTGTTGATGCAGTACAGCCTGAGGGATCAAAGGTCACAGGCTTAGCTGCTTACGTGCAGTAATTTCTCCAGATTTTCTGAACCCTTTGATGATATTACAGACCGTAGATGGTGAAATCCCTAAATTCCTTGCAATAGCTGGTTAAGAAAGGTTTTTCTTAAAATGTTCAACAATTTGCTCACACATTTGTTGACAAAGTGGTGACCCTCGCCCCATCCTTGTTTGTGAATGACTGAGCATTTCATGGAATCTACTTTTATACCCAATCATGGCACCCACCTGTTCCCAATTTGCCTGTTCACCTGTGAGATGTTCCAAATAAGTGTTTGATGAGCATTCCTCAACTTTATCAGTATTTATTGCCACCTTTCCCAACTTCTTTGTCACGTGTTGCTGGCATCAAATTCTAAAGTTAATGATTATTTGCAAAAAAAAAAAAAAAAGTTTATCAGTTTGAACATCAAATATGTTGTCTTTGTAGCATATTCAACTGAATATGGGTTGAAAATGATTTGCAAATCATTGTATTCCGTTTATATTTACATCTAACACAATTTCCCAACTCATATGGAAACAGGGTTTGTAGTTCAAGACTTACGGTCATTTGAAAACATCACTGCACATCATAATGGCAGCTACAGTTTCCATCTTAAAGATCTAGAAAAATTATTCGGGAATGTCCGGTGGGCCAGATTGAAAAGCTTAATGGCGGCCACCCAGGTCTGACCTAAATGATGCGATCACTGACTGCTATCGTTGAGTACGCTGATGTGGCAAAAGTGCAGATAGTAAAAGACAAAAAGCTACAGCCTGTTCTTTTGACTGCTGATAGGAAGGATAGAAGCTATTGTTGGATTGACCTTTGTTCAAAATATGCAGAGGTAAAGGTAAAAAGATTATTCTACATAAATCAGATAGTAATATGTCTAAGACAGGGGTCGGCAACTCAAAATGTTGAAAGAGCCTTATTGGACCAAAAATATTTTAAAAAATCTGTCTGGAGCCCCAAAACTACATGTCACCAAAAAATTAACCCTCCACTTCATCTGTCACAAGGTTGGTGTTTTTCTTACCTACCTTTTCTGTAACGAACAAGCCTTGATCAAGCCTTTTAGAACATACTGCAAAATAAAAAAATGTATATGCTATGATTAGTGCTGAATGCTGATATCGTATTGGATTAATATTGGTATCGTATCAGAAGTGAAAAAAACACTCCTATAAAAAACATATGGTTTATTATCATCTCTACTTATAAATCATTACTCACTCAGGGTAAATAAGATGTGTTTTCTGCAGATAAAAAAAATATATATATATTTGGTCTTATTACCTAAAATCCGTAAATACTGCTTGGTTAATTTGCAGAAATCCACTGTAGTT
>NC_084757.1:18854940-18914940 GCF_033978785.1 Entelurus aequoreus
TCTCCGCATATACTACTTACCATGTTTAGGGTGTTTTACTTTAGAGCTCCCACTATATTAGAGAAAGTAATTGAATTAAAAAAATATATATAATGAAATACAACATTAAAATACTAAGTTTTCTTTTCATAGTTTTTGATCAACAAAGAAGGTCAGGTGGTGAAGCGATACGGACCCATGGATGATCCAAGTGTAAGTATTAAAGCCTTTTACATTTTTTTTTCTTAATCTTGTACATTTTCAAACATTACTTTCTTCATCATGATGAATTTAATACGCTATCGATTATCAACATCTTCCTTCTAGGTGGTGGAGCAGGATCTTCCTACCTATCTGGACGCCTAAATGATGCGATATCTGTTCTCTGGTTCTCTGAGCATCACTGGATAAAAGTTTTGGTTCAACCCGGACGTGTGACGGCCTGGCCATAAACCCGCTCAACGGAAAGGGCAGACCTGATGGAAAAATGGCGTGCAAACCTACCGGGGAGGATTACTGAACTTTTATTCATGCACCTGCCCAGGGAGAAAGGGAGAAAGATCATAGTTTTCATAACAACACTGGAATTTATACTAATCTTATTCTCTGTGGGATTAACAGATCACTAAAACATTGTTATCTGGAAATATTGTTTGTGGTTTGTACACTTTTTTAAATAATTGATTGTGAGTAGCCATCAGATTTTATAGAATGGTTAAGCACATATTGCAGTAAAATAAAACAAAAAAACAAAAAAAAAACATATTCAATACAGTCCATAAATAAATATACCAAAATATCTAAAAATTGTATTAAAGTTCTTAGTACAGTATTACTACAAGTGCATAAATAAAAAAATACACCAAAATTATATCTTTAATTAAATTAAATACATAGAAGTTATATGAAAAAATTAAGCAATTTGAAAATAATAAGGTTGTGCATCTTTGAAATTATTTTCCCTATTTTTAAAGTAATATTTAGCACACACTGGCTCATTTTTAAGTGATATTTTAATGAAGGGAATAGTTACGCATTACTAATTTTGATATTTTTATTGAGCCTTCAGACTAAAAAATCCAATCTTTTTCTGTACCAAAAAAACAAAACATTTATTAATCACATTTTTATAAAATCAAGTGTTAGACTAATTGAAATTCTATGATAGAAAATACTATAATAAAACTGTAGTAGTTTAAAGTCTTATTATACATTTTGAAAATAATATACCTTTCAAAAGAAAAATAGTATGGCATTATAGATGGCACACAATAAAGCTTTTCAATTTTAAAAGCGACAATATCATATATTTGTACGGACTAAATTAAATGAAATAATTTAAAAATAATTATGTAGTATTTACTGTTTCAGTGTACATTTAAAAAATAATTACTCCTCAAATAGAAAAATAATATGCCACTGTAGATGGCACATAATAAAGTTTCTTAATTTTACAAGCAACCATATCATATAATATTTGTATGGAATAAATTCAATTAAGGAATTTTAAAATAATTATGTAGTATTTTACTGTTTCAGTGTACATTTAAAAAACAATTACTCGTCAAAAGAAAAATAATATGCCATTATAAAGTTGATGCATCATGGCACATAATGTATCGACAATATAGTAAAATATTTGTCTGGATGCTCAGTTCATAAAAGTTATAGATGACGTCAAATGTATTTATTTTTGCCTAATGTTCTGTCACATTTCACATAAACAAGCCAGAAAGTGTTAATTTTCTAATCTAAAGCATCTAGGCTTGCAGTTTCCCCCTCCTCCACCAGAAAGCGCCACTGAGCCCCACACTGTACCAGCAGTCAGCGGAGCTTGAGCTCCTCCGCCGCAGCCGAGCAGTGCAGTCGAGCCGAGAGGAGAGTGCGGAATGGGCCGCTGTCTCCAACCGCCAATGAAGACACCCTTGCGGATAACATGTCTTCCGGTGTGATTGTTTTCCAAATATAAGATAGCGGATTCGTCGGCATCGTCGCTTACCTATTTCCCCCCCTGCCACACGCCTCCGAAAGGCTGAATGGAAGCCGAGGGAGCGGTCGGGTTGTCGGAGGCCGGGGACGGGGACGGGAGTCCTCTGTCCGGGGCCACAGCATCCGATGATGCTGACACGGTGGTTGGCGTTAGCTACGGAATGGACGCGGCAGACATGGGTAGGTTTACACTCCTCACACCAACAATAACTCATATCATTTATTTGTTTCGTCGGACCTTTTTTCGGTTTTTAATAAAATTCCACGGTGAATGTATTGCCAGTCATCTTTAGTAGCTAGCAATGCGCTGCTTAGCTATGATAGCTGCTAGTTTAGCTGAGTGGATGTGGACAGCAGGTGAAGATTATTGAATGAGGATTATTCTCATTTTTCAGTATATACTTTTATGTCCACTGGCCATGTATTTATACGCACATTAAACCACTTGCTTGACTCATCTTATTAGGGTTATTTGAGAGGGTTTAGTTAACGGAAGATTTAGACTGGGGATGAATCGATAACTAAACTAACACCCTCCTCCTTCCACATCCCACCTCCACGAATTGTAAATAATCAAATGTAAATAATCAAATGTAGATACCGTATTTTGCGGACTATAAGTCGCAGTTTTTTCCATAGTTTGGCCGGGGGTGAGACTTATACTCAGGAGCGACTTATGTGTGAAATTATTAACACATTACCGTAAAATATCAAATAATATTATTTAGCTCATTCACGTAAGAGACTAGACGTATAAGATTTCATGGGATTTAGCGATTAGGAGTGACAGATTGTTTGGTAAACGTATAGCATGTTCTATATGTTATAGCTTTTTGAATGACTCTTACCATAATATGTTACGTTAACATACCAGGCACGTTCTCCGTTGGTTATTTGTGCCTCATATAACGTACACTTATTCAGCCTGTTGTTCACTATTCTTTATTTATTTTAAATTGCCTTTCAAATGTATATTGTTGGTGTTGGGTTTTATCAAATAAATTTCCCCAAAAAATGCGACTTATACTCCAGTGCGACTTATATGTTTTTTTCCTCCTTTATTATGCATTTTCGGCCCGGTGCAACTTATACTCCGGAGCGATTTATAGTCCGAAAAATACGGTACTTGTTATTATGCTTTCTGAGCTCTCTCTCTCTCTATGTCAGGGGTCGGCAACCTTTACCACTCAAAGAGACATTTTGACCCGTTTCACAAATTAAAGAAAACAATGGGAGCCACAAAACTCTTTTGAAATTTAAAATGAAATAACACTGCGTATAAAGTTTTTTGTGTGCTTTGTGCTATGTATAAACAAACTATTATGGGTTACATTTATGAAATCAATGAACGACTGCAGAGAAAATGAAATAAAATTTCTGCATGCAACAAAACCCTTTTAACTCCCATGAATTGATTAAGGTGGACCCCGACTTAAACAAGTTGAAAAACTTATTCGGGTGTTACCATTTAGTGGTCAATTGTACGGAATATGTACTGTACTGTGCAATACTTATAAAAGTTTCAATCAATCAATCAATCAAAAACTCTGAAAAAGACGTCGGGTTGAAGGTTAAGTAAAATACTTAATGTCTATTTAAGTCCTCCTTGTAGTAATGAAAAAACAAAACGCCGAACTTAAATTATCCACTGGCAGAGAACCAAATTGTAGCCCGAAGAGTTTGGGCTGCAAGGGATTCTGGGTATTTGTTCTGTTGTTTTTATGTTGTGTTACGGTGCGGATGTTCTCCCGAAATGTGTTTGTCATTCTTGTTTGGTGTGGGTTCACAGTGTGGCGCATATTTGTAACAGTGTTAAAGTTGTTTATATTGCAACCCTCAGTGTGACCTGTATGAGTGTTGATCAAGTATGCCTTGCAGTCACTTACGTGTGTCTGCAGAAGCCGCATACAACATTTGACTGGGCCGGCACGCAGTTAGTATGGCGAAAAAGCGGACGCGACGACAGGTCGTAGAGGACGCTAAAGGCAGAGCCATCACGGCACGCCCTCAATATCGTTGTCCGGGTGAAAATCGGAGAATGGTTGCCCCGGGAAATTTTCGGGAGAGGCACTGAAATTCGGGAGTCTCCCGGAAAAATCGGGAGGGTTGGCAAGTATGCAGCGGAGCCGCATCAGACTGATCAAAGAGCCGCGTGTTGCCGACCCCTGCTCTATGTCCACTACTTGTTGTACATATCCTACCAAGTCAGACCTACACTGTTACAATGTCCATTTCTCTGATGATGCAATTGTTGATGACTGAAGTGCTGATATCAACCAAACCTACATCCCCCCCCCCCTTCCACATCCCACACCCCAGATTGTAAATAGTGTAAATAATTCAATGTATATACTCTGATGATTAACTTGTGTGATGACTGTATTATGATGATAGTATATATCTGATAGTATATATATGTACCATGAATCGATTTAAGTGGACCCCGACTTAAACAAGTTGAAAAACGTATTCGGGTGTTACCATTTAGTGGTCAATTGTACGGAATATGTACTGTACTGTGCAATCTACTAATAAAAGTCTCAATCAATCAATCAATCATGGCGGTGTTTTAACGAGCAGGGGCGTACATAGAGTAAAGAGTTTGGGGCTAGCATTATACCCACTTGCCCCCACTTGACATGAAACATAGTCACATTTAGGACACCGCCTGCTATATAAATCTGTTGTTAACCTTCAACATTAACTGGTACTTGTATGCACTAATACAGTGTTTTTCAACCTTTTTTGAGCCAAGACACATTTTTTTGAGTTGAAAAAATCCAGAGGCACACCACCAGCAGAAATCATTAAAAAACAATACTCAGTAGACAATAAAAAGTAGTTTTCGCAATTGTTGGATATGAATTGAAACTATAACCAAGCATGCATCACTATAGCTCTTGTCTCAAAGTAGGTGTACTGTCACGACCTGTCACATGACTCCGTTTGATTCATTGATTGATTGAAACTTTTATTAGTAGATTGCACAGTTCAGTACATATTCCGTACAATTGACCACTAACTGGTAACACCCGAATACGTTTTTCAACTTGTTTAAGTCGGGGTCCACGTAATCAATTCATGGTAAGTACAGTGTCAGAAGTGGGAACTTATTCTGAGTTTTTTGTTGTTTTCCTGTGTTGTGTTTTAGTTCTTGTCCTGCGCTCCTATTTTGGTGCCTTTTCCTGTTTTGTCGGTATTTTCCTGTAGCAGTTTCATGTCTTCCTTTGAGCGCTATTCCCCGCACCTGCTTTGTTTTAGCAATCAACAATATTTAAGTTGTTGCTATCTTTTTTTGTGGGGACATTGTCATGTACGGATGTACTTTGTGTACGCCGTCTCTGCTCCACACGCTGTAAGTCTTTGCTGTCGTCCAGCATTCTGTTTTTGTTTACTTTGTAGCCAGTTCAGTTTTAGTTTTGTTCGGCATAGCCATCCCTAAGCTTTAATCCATTTTCTTAGCGGCACTCACCTTTTGTTTATTTTTGGTTTAAGCATTAGACACATTTTTACCTGCACACTGCCTCCCGCTGTCGCCTGCATATTGTGATTACGACAAACCATCGTCATCTCACACGATCTGTTACCGACATCTACAAAGCAATTAGCTACCGACTGCCACCTACTGATATGGAAGAGAATAACATGGTTACTCTACCGAGTTCTAGACAGCACCGACATTCAACAACGGCACATTATTTGCGGATTATAATTACTGGTTTGCAAAAAATATTTTTAACCCAAATAGGTGAAACTACATAATCTCCCACGGCACACCAGACTAGGGCTGGGCGATATGGCATTTTATTAATATCTCGATATTTTTAGGCCATGTCACGATACACGATATATAATCACAGCAGTATGATAATTCTATGTGTCTACATTAAAACATTCTTCTTCATACTGCATTAATATATTCTTATTTTAAACTTTCATGCAGAGAGGGAAATCACAACTAAGTCAATTGACCAAAACTGTATTTATTAAACAGTTATTAAGCAGTGGCACAAACATTCATGTCATTTCAAAACAGAAAGTGCAAGATTGTCAGAGACATTTTAAAACAAGCTATTAGTGCACTTTTGTGCATGATGTCACTAAGATGACATATCAAAACAACACTAAATTAAAGCGCACTTTTTGTACAGAACGCCACTACAATAGTTTAAAACAAATTAAGTGCACTTTTGTGCATGATGTCACACAAGATATTTCAATAAGTGTCAAATAAAAATGAGTTGCATAATAAGAAATCAAATAGTGTATGTCCTTCGCTATGTGATAGGTTACTGTGGACGTTATCTCCTTCTGTTGTTGACTATTTTTTTCATACAGTGTTGATTTCGAAATAGTTGCTTCGGCATTTTGTTGGTGTGGCACCGAACAGAGATGTTGACATGCAGAGTTTCAAGCACTCCTTATTCTCTAGCAGGTGACTTTTCAAATGATGCTACAAATTAGCAGTGGTGCTACTTTTTGTAGCAACGCTTTTGCCGCATAATTGTTCAACATCTTCCCGCTTGAAGCCAAACCACCGCCAGACAATGGACCCCGTGCTGTTTTTCTTGAGAATTAATTCTTCCTTCATTTGTTACCAGATTCGCACCTTCTTTCTCTCGTATTACCACTCGCACCACACCATTAACATCACAGCTATCGTTACCATGTCGCTACCTGTCTGCTCCGCGGGAGCGTGTGACGTTGCACATGTGACGTATGTAAGAATGTGTGCTTGTTTTATGTCTCTGTGAGAAGGAGAGACAAGAAAGAGTGAAAAGAGCCTGTAGTGTAATGCCCGCAGCTAAAAAAAACTGCGTGAGAATGTGTACTCGAATATCCCGATATAGTCATTTTCTATATCGCACAGAGACAAACCCGCTTTATATCGAGTATATCGATATATCGCCCAGCTCTACACCAGACTGTATCTCACGGCACACTAGTGTGCCGCGGCACAGTGGTTGAAAAACATTGCACTAATATGTACTAGTGTTGTCCCGATACCAAACATTTTTTTGAGCGCCGTGTGTAATATTCTATATTTTCAATGGAACATATAAAATGTTGGTGTTGTTTACTTGAGTCATATTGCAGTCTACACGTATCTCTTATGTGTGACTGCCGTCATATTGCAGTCGTCATGTATCTTTTATGTGTGACTGGTCACACTCATCATTTCACCATGTGAAGTGAAGTGAATTATATTTATATAGCGCTTTTCTCAAGTGACTCAAAGCGCTTTACATAGTGACACCCAATATCTAAGTTACATTTAAACCAGTGTGGGTGGCACTGGGAGCAGGTGGGTAAAGTGTCTTGCCCAAGGACACAACGGCAGTGACTAGGATGGCGGAAGCGGGGATCGAACCTGCAACCCTCAAGTTGCTGACACGGCCGCTCTACCAACCGAGCTATACCGCCCCATGTACCAAATAAAATAGCTTGGAGGTCGGTAAGCAGAAACAAAATTATTCCGTACATTAAGCGCACCGTGTTATAAGGCGCACTGTCGAGTTTTGAGAAAATGAAAGGATTTTTAGTGTGCCTTATAGTCCAAAAAATACGGTATATATATCCATTCATACATTATGTTACTTTAATTTATTTTCATGTTAAAAACATTAATTTTTAAGGAGTGGCGACTTTTATTTAATTTTTTAGTAGTAGTAGTAGTGACTTCCTTGTTCATTTGCGAAATCTGGTGAACTTCCTTTGTTTTCTCTTTATCAAACTGCACATGGAGTTGACGTCGAGGCCACATTGGGGCTTGTGAATGTTTACACTGGAGTCTGATAAAGATCACATTGTACTTGCTGCGTAAACAGTCAGCTGGAAAAAATCTGATTTAAAAAAAAAATCAGATTTGGGCCACAAACAT
This sequence comes from Entelurus aequoreus, assembly GCF_033978785.1. Lineage (NCBI taxonomy): Eukaryota > Metazoa > Chordata > Actinopteri > Syngnathiformes > Syngnathidae > Entelurus > Entelurus aequoreus. The sequence goes on from NC_084757.1 coordinate 18,862,790, forward strand.
AGTCAAAAAGTCCCCAAAAATAAGGTAAAAAAACATATGAAAACAAGAGGGAACCATCAAAAAGACAAAAGCCCAGAGCTCCTGTGCAATAAATGTAAAGGTAAAATATAGTGTAGAAATGCACCCAATTGCAGAAAATGTAGTTGTGATTTTCAAAATGTTCTTTCAGGGCTTGTGTGGCAGGACTTTGTGCTGAAATAAATGTTCCTTTTTTTTTTCCGCAATCTTCCTATTTTTTTCCTAAAGGGTGCTCACATTCTTGCATCTTCCCCGTTAAGAAACAACATACCCAATCTAAACTTACCGGTAAACACATTGCTGTCTGAGAAACTGAGATACTCAATTTTGCACATTAAACCTACAAGCTGTGCGCTCTTAGAACAGACTGATCATTCTATACTGAGAGGAATATGACATGGAGGTGTTTTTACGGTGCGTGTAGGGACTGCTGAACAAAGTAGGACGCCACAACATCCGCCAGAAGTTATAAATAATAATAACAGATTTTATTTATTGCGTACTTTTCATTCAAATAAATCTTAAAGTGCTACAGTACAAGCAAATATATATATATAAAAAATTTAAAAAAAAGCTTAGCCATTTAAACAGATGAACTACTTAGACTAAAATACTATCTGTGAGGCATCAGAAACACAAAACATGAAAAATGTTTTTTTTTCCCTTAATGTCTTTTTATCTTTGTTATAAAAAAAATATATATTAGGTAAAAAAAATTCAGTATGTGAATATGTGCTTTTTAAGCATATTTAAAAATACCCCAATAATATGGATAACAGTGATAATTTTGGTCAAGATAAATATGATGTGAAATTTTCATATCGTCACATCCCTAATTGTCACGCAAGTGTAAAAAGAAGTTACCAGTCACACTGGTCAAAAGTATGGGAACAGCGATTACTGCTTTAAACGTGAGTCCTGCGTATTTCATCAAACTCCTCTTAACACACCTTGTTAAAGCTTCTCCTTTAGAAAAAAGAAGTGTGACGATTAATCAATTAGAACAAATCTTCAATTTATATTGTGTTGCTTCTTTTAATGATTCAAACTCTATTATAAGGGGACGGCGTGGCGCGGTTGGGAGAGTGGCCGTGCCAGCAACCTGAGGGTTCCTGGTTCAATCCCCATCTTCTACCAACCTCGTTGTGTCCTTGAGCAAGACACTTCACCCTTGCTCCTTGGTGGTGGTTAGGGCCTTGCATGGCAGCTCCCGCCATCGGTGTGTGAATGGGTGAATGTGGAAATAGTGTCAAAGCGCTTTGAGTACCTTGAAGGTAGAAAAGTGCTATACAAGTAGGGCTGCAACAACTAATCGACTAAATCGATTAAAATCGATTATGAAAATAGTTGGCGATTAATTTAGTCATCGATTCGTTGGATCTATGCTATGCGCATGCGCAGAGGCTACTTTTTATTTTATTTTTAAAATTTTTATAAACCTTTATTTATAAACTGCAACATTTACAAACAGCTGAGAAACAATAATCAAAATAAGTATGGTGCCAGTATGCTGTTTTTTTTCTCAATAAAATACTGGAAAGGATAGAAATGTAGTTTGTCTCTTTTATCCGATTATTAATCGATTAATCGAAGTAATAATCAAAAGATTAATCGATTATCAAATTAGTTGTTAGTTGCAGCCCTATATACAAGTATAGCCCATTTACCATTAACCATTACAAATGGATACAATCCAGACTTTTTAGAGTGCCAGGAAATGTAAATACACGGACATAGTTTCTGCACTGCTGCAGCAATTAAATGTTGATGATGTGCGTTTTTTTAGATAAAAAGAATAAATGTTATATTAAAGGTAACATTTTTTGTTTATGTCAACTTTTTTTCCTAAATCAACAAAGTTGTATCCGATTACTCGAAGAAACAAATTGATAGAGCGATTATTAAATAATACATAACTGGAGCCCTGTAGCCTATTAATATTAATTTACTTCTACACGTTAAGCATGTTACTTAAACATTGCCTTGTTTATTTTGATGGGAACAATTAGACGCTGGAACCGATTTAAAGCTGCACTTTTTGGGGATTTTTGCCTATCCACAATCATTATAAAAGACATGACGACGGATGTATATATTTTTTAATGCATTTTATCTCGTAAATAAAAATGAAATACAAGTCTGCTTAATGGGAGGTTCTCTATTCCCCCAAAAAACTGGAAATAACCATCCAAAAAGCACTAACAATTCTCAATTTACATTTCGCATTTTGAATAATAACCAAATATTAGTGATATTGTTTGTTACGACCTGTTAGGCCAGGCTATTCTTTGTTTTAGTTTTTTGGTGTTTTTCCTTTGTTTTTGGCTTCAGTTCCTGTTTTACGCTTTTACTTTGGTTCCACTTACCGTTTTGTTTGTATTGTTTGCCCTAGCTTTACTTTCTTTCTGAGCGCTTCACTCATCACCTGCGGCTTGTTTGCGTTGATTGTCTCACCTGGCGTTGGAGGGCTATTTAAGCCAGTCTCTTTTCTTTCTTGGTTGTGGGATCATACCAAATGTTTGGCATCTTGGTATTCCGAGGAAATTTCACGGTTTGTGGCATTTTTCACTTATTGTTTTGCAATTCTTTCTTGTTAGTAGTGATGGGTTGATGAGGCCTCATGAAGCGTTTCGACACATTGCAAAACTGTATTGATACTGTGTCGATACTGTGTCACTAAATACTGCCATCTGCTGGACATTAAAAATCCCTACAGGCAACCTATGGACCGACTCAACTGACACTGATATTATGACCTAGTATATACAATAATATAAACCAAGTCATTGTATTTCATTTAGGATTATTTCATATCTTCATTTAAATAAAAATATATTTTTTAGATACAGTCAAATAATGTGAACATGTATCATGACTAGGATGGTAGAAGGTGGGGATTGAACCCCAGTAACCAATTGCTGGCACAGCCACGCTACCAACTTCGCCACGCCGTCATTCCTGTACCTTCTCTACTAACAGTAGTGATGGGTCCTCACAGATTGATTGATTGATTGAGACTTTTATTAGTAGGTTGCACAGTGAAGTACATATTCCGTACAATTGACCACTAAATGGTAACACCCGAATAAGTTTTTCAACTTGTTTAAGTTGAAAAAGATGCATCGGCGCATGCGTCGAGCTCATAGAGCGAAACCCTGTGTCGGTGCGCGTACCGCTTTTAGAAAGTCACGTGACCGATCATGAGCTGCTTTGGTCACGTGACCGATACGCGAACTGTATCGCACTGACGCCTCCTCTGTGCCCTGTGAGCAACGCTCCCTCTAAGGTGCGCGCCTGCGCAATCGCGCAGTGCTCAAGTGTCCTCCGCGCACACCGTGCGCCGCACAGCCAATATATGCCGCGCACCAAATCAAACCCATCTGAATTCTAAACAAAATAAACACATTTATTCTGTGTAATTTTGAAATGCAACTTTGAGTGACAGTGACAACAAGCGGCCCTAATGGTGTTCGTCAACAACACGCATTGCGCCGCTTCCTAATAAACACAGTTTGGCGCGCAGGCGTCAGTGCGATACAGTTCATGAGCGGTCACGTGACCAGAACAGCTCATGAGCGGTCACGTGACCAAAACAGCTCGTGTTCGGTCACGTGACTTTCTAAAAGCGATACGCGCACCGACACAGGGTATCGCTCTATGAGCTCGACGCATGCGCCGATGCATCGGTGTTGCCGGACCCATCACTACTTGTTAGCTCCATCCATCCATTTTCTACCGCTTGTCCCTTTCGGGTCGCGGGAGGTGCTGGAGCCTAGGCGGGGTGCACCCTGGACAAGTCGCCACCTCATCACAGGGCCAACACAGATAGACAGACAACGTTCACACTCACATTCACACACTAGGGCCAATTTAGTGTTGCATGTCTTTGGAGGTGGGAGGAAGCCGGAGTACCCTGAGGGAACCCACGCAGTCAAGGGGAGAACATGCAAACTCCACACAGAAAGATCCAGAGCCTCCGCTATGAAGAGCATTCCTAACAATTGTTGTAATAAGCGCTAATGCAAACTATTTATAGTGGCGCCGTGTTCATGCGCTTGTGTGCAAATGTTGATATGATCGACTCCTGAGCTGCTTCCTCGATTCCTTCATTCTAGATCAGGGGTGCCCACACTTTTTCTGCAGGCGAGCTACTTTTCAATTGATCAAGTCGTGGGGATCTACCTCATTCATATATATAATTTATATTTACTTATTTATGAAAGATATGTTTTAGTTAACAAGTTAAAGGTGTTTAATGATAATACAAGAATGTTTAACACATATAATTAATATTGTTAATAAATTAAAGGTATTTAATGATAATATAAGAATGTTTAACACATATAGTTAATATTGTTAATAAATTAAAGGTGTTTAATGATAATACAAAATTTTTTAACACATATAGTTAATATTGTTATCAAGTTAAAAGTGTTTAAAGATAATGCAAGCATTAACTATATTAACTATACTAACATATAGTTAATATTGTTAACAAGCATATTTAACACATATAGTTAATATTGTTAACAAGTTAAAGGTGTTTAAAGATAATGCAAGCATGTTTAACACATATAGTTAATATTGTTAATAAATTAAAGGCGTTTAATGATAATACAAGAATGTTTAACACATATAGTTAATATTGTTAATAAATTAAAGGTGATTAATGATAATATAAGAATGTTTAACACATATAGTTAATATTGTTAATAAATTAAAGGTGTTTAATGATAATACAAGAATGTTTAACACATATAGTTAATATTGTTAACAAGTTAAAGGTGTTTAAAGATAATGCAAGCATGTTTAACACATATAGTTAATATTGTTAACAAGTTAAAGGTGTTTAAAGATAATACAAGCATGTTTAACACATATAGTTAATATTGTTAACAAGTTAAAGGTGTTTAAAGATAATGCAAGCATATTTAACACATATAGTTAATATTGTTAATAAATTAAAGGTGTTTAATGATAATACAAGAATGTTTAACACATATAGTTAATATTGTTAATAAATTAAAGGTGTTTAATGATAATATAAGAATGTTTAACACATATAGTTAATATTGTTAATAAATTAAAGGTGTTTAATGATAATACAAGCATGTTTAACACACATAGTTAATATTGTTAACAAGTTAAAGGTGTTTAAAGATAATGCAAGCATGTTTAACACATATAGTTAATATTGTTAACAAGTTAAAGGTGTTTAAAGATAATACAAGCATGTTTAACACATATAGTTAATATTGTTAACAAGTTAAAGGTGTTTAAAGATAATACAAGCATGTTTAACACATATAGATTCCTTTCTTTCATGAAGACAAGAATATAAGTTGGTGTATTACCTGATTCTGATGACTTGCATTAATAGGAATCAGACAGTGGTGCTGATAACGTCCGCATTTTCAAATAGAGGAGAAAAAAAGTCCTCCTTTCTGTCCAATTCCACATGAAAGTGGTTGGTTTTTGGCATCTTATTTGTCTAGCTTCCGTACTCCTTTGTATACACTTTACAAGAAATACATTGGCGGCAAACTCCGTAGCTTGCTAGCTTGTGCACGCCAGCTTTCTGAGACTCTTATTTTGTTAGCGCAGGCAGGATGAAGCAGAGCTTTTATTGTGCAACTGTGCAGTCGGTCTTTGGAGTTTTGACGACAGGTACGGCGCCAGAGTCTGTTGAAATAAAAAGTGTTTCTCGCCTTCCTGTCTGTAATTTTTTCTTAATAATGAGCCAGCGTAATCTCAGAAGTCCCTCGGGTGCCGTGAATGCCAATCAAGTGACAAAAGTGACGTCATAGTGAAGATTTATGATCGCTCATTTTTAGGACTATTTTTTTAATGCCTGGCTGGCGATCGACTGACACACCCTCCGCGATCGACCGGTAGCACGCGATCGACGTAATGGGCACCCCTGTTCTAGATCATAAATCATGCCTCTCACCTGGATAGTAGAAGGACAAGGACGTATTCTGACAAGTTGGTACACTTTGACAGCCTATTTAGACACGGAAATGGCAAGAACAACACGAAATGACGCTTGATTCCACCCCCTTTTCTTGGCGACGATTATGAGTCGTTCATCTAAATGGGAATATATGAACATCTTAGCAGTTGGCATCCTAATGACAGCAGACCTTGAACAGTAAGTGATGTTTTATTATGTTTGTTGGCTCTCGTGAAGTTTGCAGTGAGCAGTAATCAGTCATGTAGTTGAAACAAAAGAGAACGTTGTGATGCGTTTTTTAAAGTAATGTGGCGTGTATGCTCGAAATGAGTAAAATACGTAAATATTAGAAGTTATTATAAATGTGCCTTTTACTACATTACATCTATATTTACAGCATTTATATAAACTTATAATTGAGGTGTTTGGATGTTTTTTTTAAGGGCTTTTGATCGCATGTACCGTATTTTTCTTACTATAAGTCGCAGTTTTTTTCATAGTTTGCTGCGACTTATACTCAGGAGCGACTTATGTGTGAAATTATTAACACATTACCGTAAAATATCAAATAATATTATTTAGCTCATTCACGTAAGAGACTAGACGTATAAGATTTCATGGGATTTAGCGATTAGGAGTGACAGATTGTTTGGTAAACGTATAGCATGTTCTATATGTTATAGTTATTTGAATGACTCTTACCATAATATGTTACGTTAACATACCAGGCACGTTCTCAGTTGGTTATTTATGCGTCATATAACGTACACTTATTCAGCCTGTTGTTCACTATTCTTTATTTATTTTTAATTGCCTTTCAAATGTCTATTCTTGGTGTTGGGTTTTATCAAATACATTTCCCCAAAAAATCGACTTATACTCCAGTGCGACTTATGTTTTTTTCCTTCTTTATTATGCATTTTCGGCCGGTGCGACTTATACTCTGGAGCGACTTATACTCTGAAAAATACGGTATGTAGAATGCATTTAAAAATATACATCCGTCGTCAACACGGGCGCCGTTGCTCGGTTGGTAGAGCGGCCGTGTCAGCAACCTGAGGGTTCTAGGATCGATCCTCGCTTCCGCCATCTAAGTCACTGCCGTTGTGTCCTTGGGCCAAACACTTTACCCACCCGCTCCCAGTGCCACCCACACTGGTTTAAATGTAACTTAAAGATGTAGAGAATAGGTTTCACTATCAAAAGCGCTTCGAGTTTCTAGAGAAAAGCACTACATAAATATAATTCACTTCACGATTGTGAACGATCAGCAAAATTCCTTTATAAAAAATTGCAGTTCCCCTTTAAGTTCATACAATCTTATTGATATGGAAGACTTCCTCATGCGCCCATTCTGCAATGCCAGTCCTTTATTACTTCAACTAACAACCGGTTATTAATTTGTGTTTGACTTAGGTCGTCATTGATACATTAGTAAAAGTTTTTGTTTGGTTTCTGAATATTTGTTAGAGTTTTTATCCATACTATATTTTCAACTATAAATGATGTTGAAGTTCAACATGGGAGGGGTAACCATACTGATGGAAAAGTTTTTAAAGAAATGACATTTTGATTTAATGTAGCCTAAATGTGCTTCGGTTCCTCCCCAGTGCAACGCATCCACTAACAGCCTATTTCGTGTAAATGAGTGTAAATATAAATGCTGCAGAGCTTGCTTAATGTTGCGTCTTGTGCAGGATAATTGTAGGCTGCAGTGTTGAAGTCAGCTGCTCTAGTTGTGTGAAGACAGTGTTGTGTGGGTGGGGCAGCTGGCTTCTTCCAAGAAGCAGTGGGAGCTCCTCGTAACAAACAAGCAGCACGCTCCTACTCAACTCCCTCTAGCCTTCAACCACCAACACAATTTGTTCCGTGATGCTGGTACCCCAAAACACTTATCGTCATAGGAAATCATGTTAGTATGTAATCTGTTCCAGGGTCAAACTGTAACCATTACAAAACATTTGACTGTACAGGCAGTCACATTTTAACTATAGGGATGTCAAAGTTATCGCATGTGATTACTGGTTAAAAGAAGTATCCCATTATTCATGTATAAATACAATTAAATCACACAATTTATGTTGACTGCACATAGGTACATTTTCCTTGACAATATTTTGACCTACAAATTATTGCCGCTAAACGATAGTATTTTCATTATTGTTTTGAGACCAAATTAACCACTAATGTAACGATAACAGATGATAATAATACATGTATATCCTGTATTTGTCATTTTTTTATGTAATTGGAACGTAAACTTTTAAATCTCCAAAGTAAATAAACAAATAACAATAAAATATACTTTGTCTGTTTGCAAAATGTTGCACTTGAATAAAAGTCGCAACTAAAAGTAGAGATGTCCGATAATGGCTTTTTTGCCGATATCCGATATTCCGATATTGTCCAACTCTTAATTACCGATTCCGATATCAACCGATATATACAGTCGTGGAATTAACACATTATTATGCCTAATTTTGTTGTGATGCCCCGCTGGATGCATTAAACAATGTAACAAGGTTTTCCAAAATAAATCAACTCAAGTTATGGAAAAAAATGCCAACATGGCACTGCCATATTTATTATTGAAGTCACAAAGTGCATTATTTTTTTTAACATTCCTCAAAACAGCAGCTTGGAATTTGGGACATGCTCTCCCTGAGAGAGCATGAGGAGGTTGAGGTGGGCGGGGTTGGGGGGTGGGGGCGGGGGGTGAATATTGTAGTGTCCCGGAAGAGTTAGTGCTGCAAGGGGTTCTGGGTATTTGTTCTGTTGTGTTTATGTTGTGTTACGGTGCGGATGTTCTCCCGAAATGTGTTTGTCATTCTTGTTTGGTGTGGGTTCACAGTGTGGCGCATATTTGTAACAGTGTTAAAGTTGTTTATACGGCTACCCTCAGTGTGACCTGTATGGCTGTTGACCAAGTATGCCTTGCATTCACCTGTGTGTGTGTGAAAAGCCGCAGATATTATGTGATTGGGCCGGCACGCAAAGGCAGTGCCTTTAAGGTTTATTGGCGCTCTGTACTTCTCCCTACGTCCGTGTACACAGCGGCGTTTTAAAAAGTCATAAATTTTACTTTTTGAAACCGATACCGATAATTTCCGATATTACATTTTAAAGCATTTATCGGCCGATAATATCAGCAGTTCGATATTATAGGACATCTATAACTAAAAGCCATAAAATATGTTGGAGGGGCTCAAATATATAAAATGGCTAAATTTACAGTATTGAGAAATAAAGTTGCACTTAACTATTGAACATGTAGGCAGAGGTAGAGTTATACATTATTGGCAATTAAGTTAGGACCTTTTTAACAAATGTGCAAAGTAACAATATAAAATAAGGCTGTCAACGCTATCGTTTTTAACGCATGTGATTAATTAAAAAAAATAGCGCGTTTTCATAAATGAATCAAAATTAATCACACCATTTGTTATGATTGCGCGTGAACCCAGTAGTCGGCGCCTATTGTTACATGGTGCAAAGATAAGTGATGAGAGTCGGCCAATTTCACTTTAGATCAAACTGAGGTAATTTGTTGGCATTGCAGCAACATACTTTCTTGTCGGTGCGCAACACGTTTAAAATAGCATTGCATTTGATGTCCAGAGGCATTAAAATTGTTAATACAATTGTAAAACTGTGCCGATTGTTGTAAGGCAATCAATCGAATGGTAAATGAAAATGAACTCAATAATTTTGTCGTTATCGATAAATTGCTACGTCTGTTTCTTTTCTTCGGCTGCAGCTTTCAAACTGCATACAAGAGGCCTTGTAAGGTTTGAAAGCTTGAGAAGAGCTGCCTTCTTATGGCAAATAAAACGGCTCAGGAGGTCCAAGCGTAGTAACTTAACGCTGACATCATGTCATGTTAATGAGGAAGCTGAGTTTGTTTCATACGCGACTCCCTCACTGTCACTCAGCCGTCTCCACTTCAACAACACATGAGCTAACTTGGCTAACATTAGCTAGGCTGACCATATTCTGAAATCCCAAAAAGAGGACACATATATGCGGGCCAAGGCGGGCAGCACGCCATGGCCGGGACTAGGTGAAAATTTGCCAATGATACTCGAACTTGCTTTATAAATAATATATTTTTTTAAATAAAGCATTTTTTCTCCTCTGTTGACAGCAGTGTTGGCGGTAGGAATTTTCAAAATGGGGTCCCACAGTAAATTTTTGGGGTCCCACTTTTTTGTAAGCGTTTTGAAAACAAATGACAAATATATGCATTATCCTGTTATATCTCACATTCTATATTGTGTTTTGGAAAAAGGTTGTCATAAACGTTACTTAATTCATTAAAAAAGATAATACAAAAGAAAACAAATGTGTATACATATGTCAATGTATTCAGTTATAAACATTCATTCACTTTCTTCTTTCCTTCATGGATCTGCACTTTACCGCTGCTGGTAGTTTTTTCTATGTTTTTATTTAATAAGTTGTAGGTGTATTTATTTCAGTATAAAAGTGTAAAAAGTGTTTTGCTTGGGTCATGAAATGATGATAATGGTGTGCCAGGGCATACATACATTTTATATTTAACGCTTAAATCTCTGGAGTCTACATCAACTTCGGATCTATTCCTCATTTCAAAATGTTTTATTTTTTTTATGTTGTTTTTTTTGTTTGTTTGTTTTCCGCCCTTTTTTGTCAAACAAAACTATGTTTTTATGGCAAACACACAAAATAGACAAAATCTTCCACCAAAAATATTTTTTCAAAGTGGAATATTTGATGTGAAGTAATCGGAACCTTTGATAGGTCAATAATTCATAATAACGTTGATTTTGATTCAATATTATGTTTTGAGCAATGACCGTTTGAAAAAAAAAAAAAAACAGCTTTGTTTTATTAGTCAACATTGCAACTTTTTCTAAATTACATTTCACCTTTAAGCTTTTTTATTTCACTTTTGTTATGTTTTTGTTTATTTTAATAGTATTTTTAGAATGTGCCGTGGGCCTTTAAAACATTAGCTGTGTACAAATGGTAAAAAATTTTTAAAAAAAATTTATAATCTGCGTCCTTTCTGATTTCAATGCGTTAAAAAGACACAAAAAGTGCGTTAACGCCAACACTGGTTGACAGTATAACAAAATAAGTCACACTTATATTCTGTAACATTCACAGTTTTGGGAAAAAAAGTGCAGAGGTAGAAATATTCAAAATAACCTCTTGTATATAATGAAAACATAAATAATGCCTCAAAACAAGTTAATTAAATTTAAACAAAAAACAGCAGACGAGCTCTCGCCCTGCACAGCTGTTTTGTGCTTTGTAGTGTCGATATGGGCTTGTAGATCTTTGGCCCCTTTATTTGCCACAGATACATACGTGGCTGCTTTGCACACAGTGCATTCTGCTTTCCATGTGTCACGGCCAGAACGAAAACACAAATACTTTTCCCGCAAATCATCCGTGAAGTTGCATTTACATTTCGGCATTTCTTGTTCTCATGTCTGTCTCTCCACTCACTAGCTCTCTCGCTCTGTGTCTCTGCCCCTCCCTCACGAATGTTGCTACGTGCGCGCACCTTTTTTTTTTTTAACCCCTTCTTAACTTAACTCTGGACGTACATTGAAAATACACGCAACCCTAACTCAAAATGCCGGACATTTGAGGCATTTAAGAAACCCCGCCCGGACACCCCCGCAAAAGAGGACATGTCCGGGGAAAAGAGGACGTATGGTCAACCTAACATTAGCAGGTCTGGTGACGCACCTGACGTGACCTACGGTGGCCTAGGATGGACAAACAAGACAATTCTAACAACAGAAAACTCGTATTCTCTGACATTCCCACAGTAAATGAATGAGTTCCTTCAGTTGCCTGAAACGTTATACATAACTTGCTATCAACTGTACCCATTTAAACAACAAAGGGTGTAAAATACAATCAATCAAGATGTTTAATTGGACTAAGCTTCTTTTTAATACATCTAATGCAGGGGTGTCAAAGTCGAGGCCTGCGGGCCAGATCCGGCCCGCAAATGAATTATCTATGGCCCCCGGGATGATATTTGATTAGTATTAGAACCGGCCCGCAGGCCACAGCCACCTGCTGCTGTTTTGCACACACCAAAACTCAGTGTTGGTGCTAGGAATTTTCAAAATGGGGGTCCCTGATACCCCCATCTTGTCATAAAAATGGGGTCCCACAGTCAATTTTTGGGGTCCCACTTTTTTGTAACCGTTTTGAAAACAAATGATAAATGTATGCATTATGCTGTTATATCTCACATTCTATATTGTGTTTTGGAAAAAGGTTGTCATAAACGTTACTTAATTAATTTAAAAAAAAAATTATAAAAAAAACACATTTTTATGCATATGTAAATTAATTCAGTTATAAACATTCATTCGCTTTCTTCTTTCCTTCATGCTGCCGGGTATTTTTTTCTATACTTTTATTGGAGGATTTTTAGAATGTGTTTGTTCTATTTTTGGCCAAAGTAAGACAAAGAAAACAATCTGAAGTTGTCTTTATTTTTTAGTTTTAATACCATGATTTTAATAGTCCGGCCTGCGTGTGCACACATTTTCCTCCATGCAGCCCCTGAGCTAAAATGAGTTTGACACCCCTGATCTAATGGATTCAAATATTATTCTATGATGTGTCTTTTTTCTTCTTTAAATGAAGACAAAATGCAGATGGTAACACTGCACAATGTAAAGTTGTTTATGGGTGTGTTTACTATCTGTACTTTGTACTCTATTTAATTTTAAATACTTTGAAAATGTACATTTAATTCTTACTATACTTACTGTCACCATGTTTTAAGCAAATCAATGACTTGCGGTTAAGTAAAACTTTTAAAAATGTGCCTGGATTACATTTTGACTACAAACTTGCATTTGTGTCCAAATATTGGGGTATCTTCTTAAGCACCAAAATCTACCTTTTTTAAATTGAGGACAGGATGAAGCCAAATGACTTGTTAAAGATAACAAGGAACTGGACAAATGGTAAAGAAGACATCATCTTGTATGTAAGGAAAGCAAAAACCCAACTCCCAAAGCCTTGTGCAGCTTGAAGTCATCAACAAATGACTATAACAACTCTATAGTAATAGGGTTTCTCCCAGATTTCTAATTTACCTGTGGCAGTGGGGGTATGGCCAAGGGGCATGGTCAATATATTACCATCACATTTGTATAATCTATGATGATGCATTATATTTTTCTTAGAAAGACTAAAAAAATAATAATTTAAAAACAAATCTTATTCTTCAATTTTCTAGGGACATCAATCATTTTAGTGACTTTTATGGTGTTATTGGAGACTGTACTTGTGTTTAGAGACTACTTCTGTTGCTCTGTATCTGCGACGTATAGCAAGTGGTGCAGCAAGCCCGACGTCACGTTTGCTTCGTGCTGCTGCTCCAACTGCATTTTCTCTCCTTGGAAGAGCGCCACTGTCCTAATTTTTGCACATTGCACCTTTTGTGGATCGCTGTCCTCTGGTGTATTTCAGATATATTAAAGTACGTCCACATCGCAGACAATGCAGCGTTACACAACATCCTGTTTCGGTGATCAAAGTCTTTTGGTGGCCGAATTTTTGGTGCATCACAGGTCAATAGTTAGTAAATAATAGGCTATATATACTGTATCCATTTATACAATGTATTACTTTGGTTTTTTTAACGTAAAAGACCCTCGTTTTTAAGGTGTTGTGGCTTTTATTTTGCAGTGGCGCCGCACCACAATAAATTACATGTCGGGAAAACCTGGTATTTATAAATATATATATATATATATATATATATATATATATATATATATATATATATATATATATATATATATATATATATATATATATATATATATATATATATTAGGTAACACTCTATTATTCAAAGCAACAAAATAAAAATCTAAGCTTTTTTCTAATGAATTTATTTTCTATTATTAATTTTTTTTTACATTTACTTAAATACAACGTATTCCTATTTTATTACTTTTACACTTATTCTTAACACTTTAATTTCTTCTTTTTCCTTAACACTGCACATTTTACATCGTGTCATTTTTTTTAAATCTTATATTTAATTTTTTTTTAATTGATATTGATAGGTTGATTGGCAACACTAAATTGACCTTAGTGTGTGAATGTTGTCTGTCTATCTGTGTTGGCCCTGCGATGAGGTGGCGACTTGTCCAGAGTGTACCCTGCCTTTTGCTCGAGTGCAGCTGTGATAGGCTCCAGCGACCCCGAGAGGGACAAGCGGGTGGCAAATGGATGGATTTATTTTTTTTTTCAACACCATCCTTTTTTCACACAAGATGTAAACATAATTTCTATTCAAATTGCAGACAAACAACATATTGTGTATGTCCGCATATAAAATATAGCAATGAACTATTAGCAATAAAAAAAAAGGTTAATTTTGTTCAGCATGTCGGAAACACTCTTTGCTCTTTTATTGTGTGTTGCGCTGTAGGATAGGCCTTCCAGAAGCACAAAAAGTGATTCAATTTGCCTTGTCCTGATGTGTCCCTTCTAATAAGATTGGGATCTTCATCCAAGATATTTGACGTCATGAAAGAAACGTAGAGGATGACGCAGTTTGCTTACGTCTTATAAAACACTGCTGTTGCTGCTTCTGGCTGCAGGGAGGATGTGTCACCTACAGTGTTTGTCTGCAATGTAAATGCATTCATCATAGCCAAGGCATTTGTTCACCATAACTGCAAAGAAATTGGGGCATTAATTAGTAGCAGGTGGTAATTATTTCCAAAATATTCATATTGTATTTCTCAGTTGTAGCTCAATGCAGACCTACACAGCACCTTTCAAAAGTTTGGACTATTTGACATGCTATTGATTGAAAAAGTGTATTCAAACGTTTGTCTGGCACTGCAAGTGAGATATCTAAATTTCGGGGCGGTATTCTTTTTATATATATATATATATATATATATATATATATATATATATATATATATATATATATATATATATATATATATATATGATTATGCCTTAGTTCTTTTGTCATTGTGCTCTGAATTACACTTAGCAAATGTAATTATGTTTTCAAAGGCTGGTGTGTATTGTATATCTTTTAGTTTGAGTGTGAGTTCTCAGTTTGTGTGCAGGAGGATTATGCAAAAGCTGTTAATCCTGTTTACCACAATACTTGGTGGAGGCGTGGGCCATGATATAGTGCTGTGCGATATTACCATGTATGCCGTAGTGCGACATAAACATGTCTATCATACCATATAATTCTCTATTATTTGTATAAGAATTTTAACGTCTGACTGCTGCTTTAGAAGACACTTAGGCACAACAAAAGCTAAACCAACAAAACTCGAAAAGGATCTCCTTTGTTTGGATTAATAGTCAGGTGCAGACCAAACAAGGGTAAACAGCAAAACATTCCGCCAGGAGTTTCTGTCGACTATTCTTTTTTCTTTTCTGTCACTAGAAGACACGACAAGAAAAACGGTACAGAATTAGTGTTAAAATGCGACCAAGTACTAACGTTACCTCAAAACCATGTAGTGATGGAAAGAAAAACAAAGTCTTAACAAGCCTGCATGAGTTGTTGTCCAAAGGCACTGTCTATGACTCGCAGTTCCGCAGACACTGAGAAATTACTAATAACATGTCTAGTTTCATGTGTGTAGACATAACGGGTGCACAATTAATCGTCATCAAATTGACATTGACATTTTAATTAGTGCGATTACGTAACCACTAGAGGCTGAGGTTGTTGTTGTTTTTTCTCCGCTGTCACTGGTATTTGAGTAACAGACATGTTCGCCAATCAAAACTTTTGAGCCTTGCATTTCTTTCTCGCTTCAAACAAGGAAAAAAAGGTCACCCCGCGCTTTGCACCTGAGCAGTGACGGGCAGTAATAAACTACATGTAGCTAAGCTATGTAGCTTAACTACATTTCCCAGTAGCTTTGCTACTTTTTGATCAAATAGCTTTTACTGTACCTTAGCTATTTTAGACCCACGTAGCTTGTATCTTACAAGCTCGAAGAGGGAAAATGGACTGGGAATCCAGACCAAAGAAATATGGAGAAAATACAATGACCTGGATGAATGAGAATATCCATACATACGGAGAAAATCCATTATGATTGGTTGGTGTTCGTAACATTACGGAGTGGCCACTCAGAGGCAAGATAAGGTGGGGCATCAAAACCAGAAAGCAAAATCATAACAGACACGCACTCATGTCACATGACGACAATGCAGTCAGAGACAGAGAAAAACAATACCCAAAACATTAGTTTTTATTTGTTTAAACCAAACCATAACATAAAACTGAACCGCTCTCTTCATCTAAAACATCCAACACAAAATTTAGGAACGCACGTTAACGTCAGTTGAGTTCATGAAAAGTTTTACTGCGTGTAACCATTACCAAGCCTAACGGAGCCTATCTCAGCTGCATTCGGGCGTAAGGCAGGGTACACCCTGGACAAGTCGCCACCTCATCGCAGGGCCAACACAGATAGACAGACAACATTCACACTCACATTCACACACTAGGGCCAATTTAGTGTTGCCAATCAACCTATCCCCAGGTGCATGTTTTTGGAGGTGGGAGGAAGCCTTAGTACCTGGAGGGAACCCATGCAGTCACGGGGAGAACATGCAAACTCCACACAGAAAGACACAGAGCCCGGGGATCGAACCTTGGACCTTCGTATTGTGAGGCACATGCACTAACCTCTTTTCCAATATAGTATTACTTTCATTTTGTTTTTAAGTAAAAAGCATTTTCAAGATGTGGCGGTAATAAAAATGACATTCAATTACATTAAGAGGAAACCCTGCACTAGCGTGTATATAATTTCATGGGGAAAAACTGCTATATCGTGATATCAATTGTTATCGGGATATAAAATTACCTATATTACTGATATTTTTGGCCATATCAGACAGCACAACTGTGAGCTAAGGAATAAACTGTGAAATTTGGCAGCATGATCTTGTATTGAACTTTTTTTTTTTTTACCTATAACCTGTTTTGACAATATTTTAATATGATTTATATGTGAAATAATGTATTGCGAGAATCAGTTTGAATGGAGAATAAATTATGAATGGAATTGTCACTCCACAAATTAGAATCGAATTGAACTGTGAGTTGTTGTACTAATATTCACATTCCTAGACGTTTACAATGACATCTGTAAATATTGTCAAATATGGATCACGAGTCGGCAGATTTTTTAATGTAGCTTTTGTTTTGGATTTGATCAGATTGTACAGGTGTAGGTGTTGTGGTCATCAAAAGCATTACCTGGAAGTATGTTCTCGGCAGGTATGTGTTTGCAGTTTTAGCTGCTTACTGTACACTCCCTTGACTCACACTGGTCCGAGATCCTGCTCTTTCCAACAACACCAGCTGCTCCCTCACCCGGTTTTACCCCAGTGAGTGTCCACCCTTCATGCTCCTTTCCAATGTCTCTAAAAGGGCATTTTCTCTCTCTTGGCGAACAGCCTTCCCCAATTTTGGGGGGATCAGCAAGGATCAGTAAACTTGGTTCTGAGCTGATGACTTGGAAATGAAAAAATATAGTGAACTTGCATAAGAGGCTGCCCGTGCGTCCTTTGGCCTTGAGGACTGAGCTGTTTTCAGCTTTCCTTTGAGAAATGAGTGTGACTACCAAAAACAGCTAGACGTTCCTGAGCTTACTGCTCTACATAATCTGTGCTTTGGCATGTTTGTGCATCCATTACTTAATCACACAATGCTGTATTACTGCAACTTTCCCAACAGTAGCGTATTTCTCGTCTTTTTTATATTTCTATTGTGCAAGGTGGCAGTGGGAAGCCAGACTTGTTCTCAAGCATGGCACAAATTAGTGCAGTGTTTCTCAAACAGTGGGGCGAGCCCGTCTGGGGTTTAGCCAGTATTAGCGTCTTTGTAAATGGTTCAACAATAAACAAACCTCCAGCTATAGGTGGCAGCAGTTCTCAAATGAATCAACAAGTTGACCAGGAAATATGACAAGGTATCCATAGTCGTTGGTAAATTCCATAAGTCGTTTTCATTTGAGGCCAAATCGCAGTTACGGTTACCCTTAGAGGTCCACTTGAACGAGTAAATATATATAAATGTTATTGTATAATTGCCTCATGATTTTATTACACAATTGCGTATCCATTTGATTATATTTATTGTACAAATTGATGAATAACTTGCTTTGTAATCATAAGTTAGGGTCACAAGCAGATATGCAAATGAATGCGGTACATGTAATGTGTCTGTCAAAAAGTGTCCAAAGTGATGGAATTCAAGACAATGCCTGTAGTTTCGCTCTGTGTTTCTCTCTCAGAGACTGAGCGTCAAGGATTAAACTTCAGTTGTGTCCTGGTTAAACTTTAATAAGTAATCTGCCACCCAATATTTAACATGTAAAATTAATTTAAAAACAGAACATGTGTACATACTGTATCAAAGTGGCACCCCACGTTCTTTATTTTTTAGTATATGGTCCTTGTTGGAAAAAGTTTGGACACCCCTAAATTTTAGTATGAAAGACAAAGTGCTTTATTGAGGCATTTATTTTACAAGCTGTCGTGACGGGCCCCGGGCAAGTTTGACACCTTAGACTTAGATTTAGACTTCCTTTTATTGTCATTCAAATTTGAACTTTACAGTACAGATAAGAACAACATTTCGTTGCATTAGCTAGTTGTAGTGCAGGATAAAAGAGCAATAATGTGCAGATATAAATAAATAGATTACTGTACAGATAAATATATGGCACTTTTTCATATGCATCCACGTTTATGGTTTTATGTTATATTATCTTTATATTCCAGCGAGTTAATCCGGATTATTTTGATGCGTTCAAGAGTCTGATGGCCTGAGGGAAGAAACTATTACAGAACCTGGAGGTTCTGCTACGGAGGCTGCGGAACCTCTTACTAGAGTCCAGCAGTGAAAACAGTCCTTGGTGGGGGTGGGAGGAGTCTCTACAGATTTCTTGAGCCCTGGTCAGGCAGCAGCTTTTTGCGATTTTCTTGGATAGGAGGAAGAGGAGTCCTGATGATCTTTTCCGCCGTCCTCACCACTCTCTGCAGAGACTTCCAGTCTGAGGCACGCAGGCTCCAGTCCAGACAGAGATGCAGTTGGTCAGTAGGTTCTCTATAGTGCCTCTGTAGAATGTGGTGAGAATGGGGGGAGGGAGCTGTGCTCTTTTCATCCGACAAGAGCTCCTGTGTGTAGGGACCAGGTCATATTGTCAGTTATCTGCACCCCCAGGAACTTGGTGCTGCTTACGATCTCCACTGCTGTGCCGTTGAGGAAGAGTGGAGTGTGGCTGGACTGGTGCCTCCTGAAGTCGACGATGATCTCCTTGGTCTTGTCGACGTTCAGGACCAGGTTGTTGGTTCTGCACCAGTCAACCAGATGTTTCACCTCCTCCCTGTAGTCCATGTCGTTGTGTCGTCCGCATACTTCACAATGTGGTTAGTAGTGGACCTGGCGCAGCAGTCATGGGTCATCAATGTGAACAGTAGCGGACTCAGGACGCAACCGTGGGGGGAGCCTCATACAGTAACTTACTGCATCTGTGCAGTAAGTTATGAGAATATATAATAATATCAAGTAAAATAAACTCTTTATTTAGAGAAAGTGCTAGTCAGCAACTTACTTGACACATACTATAAACTGTAGAAGTGATAAAAACAACTAGAATATAATAACAAGAAAAGCCCTCGGAGAGCGCAGACTTCTGCCAGGCCATAGCTCTTATCTTCCAAGCTCCAAACAGTAAAAAAGTCCCGAATCCAGACGGTAATCCGCATCAGCCCCAAAACGTAATCACTTGTTGCTTATCCAATTTCTGACAATCCTGAAAGGTTGATGAAAAAAATGCCCACAACTTTTTAAGCTATCTATAGCGGAATTAAATAAACAAAGTAAACCCTCGTCTGTCCCTACTATCTTTGTCCCTGTGGGACTCTAGCGTACACACGCACACACTCACACATAAAGACGCGTAAATGTAAGGTGATATAGTAAATGTGTCAGGACTTGGTCTTTGGGATTTGTTTTTCCAGAAGGCAACGGAAAGTTGGCGCGGGCAAGACGTGAATTTAGATACATGATTTAATATTAACACTAAAAAAATGAATAAACAAAAGGCGCGCACAATGGCGGAAGTACAAAACTTGACTATGAAAACAAAAGACATGCACAAAGGCAAAAAACTATGAACAATAACAAAAACTTACTTGGCATGGCATGAAGAATAAACTATAATAAACATTAATCTCGTGGGTAGCAGTAACATGGATGGATAGATAAAGCATGGTTTGAAATGATAGAGGATGTCACCAGGACGAACAACAGAAACAGACAGGCTTAAATAGTGACATGATCAGTGAAAACAGGTGCGTGACTCTAAACGTGAAACAGGTGCGTGACATGACAGGTGAAAACTAATGGGTTACTATGGTGACAACACAAACAAAAGTGCACAAGGAGTCCAAAAACAAAACCGAACATGACTAAAACAAAACATGATCACACAGACATGACAAAATGAAGTAGATCCAGATCTGGCCCAAAATCTAATCAGTTGTTCTTAATAATTTTCTGAAAATGTCATGAAAATCTGCCCATACTTTTTGAGTTACTTTGCCAACTAACAAAAAAACAACAACAACAATTACATAACATTGGGGCAGAGGTAAATATGATCAACCTCACTCATCCATCCATCCATCCATTTTTTCTACCGCTTATTCCTTTCGGGGTCACGGGGGGGTGCTGGAGGCTATCTCAGCTACAATCGGACGGAAGGCAGATTACACCCTGGACAAGTCGCCACCTCATCGCAGGGCCAACACAGATAGACAGACAACATTCACACTCACATTCACACACTAGGGCCAATTTATTGTTGCCAATCAACCTATCCCCAGGTGCATGTCTTTGGAAGTGAGAGGAAGCCAGAGTACCCGGAGGGAACCCACGCAGTCACGGGGAGAACATGCAAACTCCACACAGAAAGATCTCGAGCGCAGGATCAAACCTAGGACCTTTGTATTGTGAGGCAGACGCACTAACCCCTCTTCCACCGCTGCCCAACCAACCTCACTCAATAGTATTTAAATTCAGGGGTTGGGGAGCTTGAAAAAAAATATGTCTCACGCGGGGGAATGACAGAAAATAATTGAGAACCACTAAATTAGTGAGTGTGCGCCTCAATATTAACACCTATTTATTTCAATCTTTTTAGTCGGCCTGATTTGCTTGCCTGACGCCATTGGCCATGATGGAAGAAAGGCTGACTCTCACACACTCAGTAGTATATGATGCAAAGGGTGTGATGTGGTCTGACAGCAGAGGACGGCACAGCTTTGACCCGCCTCGCATGTTGTGTAAATCAAGAGTCAATAATACCAAGGGGAGCATTGGTTAGATGGGGCTCAGCTTGGCTTGCACTGTATGATTTTAGTGTTGTTTTTAAGTTTCAGTTAATGAGGGATAGGTTGATTGGCAACACAATTGGCTCTAGTATGTGAATGTGATTGTGAATGGTTGTCTGTCTGTCTATGTTGGCCCTGCGATGAGTTGGTGTCATGACTTGTCCCGAATGCAGCTGGGATAGGCTCCAGCCCCTCACCATCCCGAGAGGGTTAAGCGATACAAAATGGATGGAAGGATGGGTCTGCAACTTAAAATTGAAACTGAAGATGAATCTTTCAAATAGAACTCCATCTAAAAACCCATACTATATTTCAGAGCTGCAGCTATCGAATATTTTGGTAATCGAGTATTCTATTGAATATCCTGATCGATTAATCGAGTAATCGAATAAATCATATTTTTGCCGAATTATTATTATTATTATTTTTTGTCCTGTCCAGCTTCTCAGGCAAATCATATTGTTGATGTATATGCCCATATCGGCTGTACGAATTTACTTTACAAAAGAGAAGTGTGGGATACTTTTCTTGTTGCCTTATTTGTCTTTTGACTTTATTAAATGGATTTACATTATTATTTGGTGCAGCTGGGCCGTGGCAATATTTTTGCTTAATTAAGGTTTAATTATACATGTTGAGATGTGCCCTCAATTATTGCGTTTGGCCTAATTGTCTTTTATTTCCTAAACGCCTGTTTTCATTATTGAAGGCTGACACGCACAGCTGAAATGCGTCCGTGGTTGATTGAGCCAATTTGTGTGTGCTAATAAAAACAGGTGCGCTCACAGCCGTATGTGCTGTGTGGTGTGACCGCATAAACGAAGTTCTTGTCTCTCATGCGTTTTTATGATTATTATACGGTGCTGTTTAAAAGGTGGTTTCTCCACGCAAATCCGCTGAGCTGTTTTCAACCTGCCAACAATACATAAACAATACAAAAAGACAAACCACTTAATAATGACGACCACAGTTTAAAATTTTAAGAATGCAATACAGTTCATTGCATTCTTTGCATGCAAAATATTAATCAATGTTCATTTTGCCATCATAACATGTCTGAGATGAAAACACATTTATATAAAATTAGTTAAAAATGAATATTCCCTGAGAAAGTTAAAATAAAACTATATTCTTAGTATCAAAAATAAAACAAGAACAGTTTTCATTATATCAAACATAAAAAGTGGATTAGGTATTGCCTTTAAGGCCATGTCCACACGAACACGGAGAGTTTCAAAAACACATATTTGGGGTTAAAACAATCTCCATCCACACAAGTGTAGTTTCAAAACTGTCTATGTCTACACACACACACACACACATACACCTGCTGTCATGCACATTTTGTCCAATCAGAAGCCTGAAAAAAGCAGCAATATCTGACTTGGTGCAGCATTACCCCTCCTATTAGGTTTACTTTGATATACTAGACGTACAATGACACGTACATTATCTTTAAAACCAGCACGTACACACAGAATCCTGGGAACATTATTAAAGAGCGAATGCACCTACCTGTGCTGCTGAAACCCAACACTCATAGAATTAAAACATGTTCAGCAACATGGTGATGTATTACATGTGCAGTGAAGTGTACATTATTTCTAATATCAGCACCCACTAACGAGCCAAGGAAACAATTTTGCATGTTTAAAGGCCTACTGAAATTAATTTTTTTTATTTAAACGGGGATAGCAGATCCATTCTATGTGTCATACTTGATAATTTTGCGATATTGCCATATTTTTGCTGAAAGGATTTAGTAGAGAACATCGACGATAAAGTTCGCAACTTTTGGTCGCTGATAAAAAAAAGCCTTGCCTGTACCGGAAGTAGCGTGACGTCGCAGGTTGAAGGGCTCCTCACATTTCCTCATTGTTTACACCAGCAGCGATAGCGATTCGGACCGAGAAAGCGACGATTACCCCATTAATTTGAGCGAGGATTACCGATTTGTGGATGAGGAACATGAGAGTGAAGGATTATAGTGCAGTGCAGGACGTATCTTTTTTCGCTCTGACCGTAACTTGAGCGAGGATTACCGATTTGTGGATGAGGAACATGAGAGTGAAGGATTATAGTGCAGTGCAGGACGTATCTTTTTTCGCTCTGACCGTAACTTAAGTAAAAGGGCTCATTGCATTCCACACTTTCTCCTTTTTCTATTGTGGATCACAAATTTGTATTTTAAACCACCTCGGATACTATATCCTCTTGAAAATGAGAGTCGAGAACGCGAAATGGACATTCACAGTGACTTTTATCTCCACGACAATACATCGGTGAAGCACTTTAGCTACGGAGCTAACGTGATAGTATCGTGCTTAAATGCAGATAGAAACAAAATAAATAAGCCCCTGACTGGAAGGATAGACAGAAGATCAACAATACTACTATCAGGAGACACCGAACCAAACACTGGACCTGTAACTACACGGTTAATGCTGTGCCGCCTGTCGAAGCCTAGCAATGCTGTTGCTAACGACGCCATTGAAGCTAACTTAGCTACGGGACCTCGTCAGAGCTATGCTAAAAACATTAGCGCTCCTCCTACGCCAGCCGTCATCTGCTCATCAACACCCGTGCTCACCTGCGTTCCAGCGATCGTTAGCGCGAGGAAGGACTTCACCCGATCATCGATGCGGTCGGCGTCTAGCGTCGGATAGCGCGTCTGCTATCCAAGTCAAAGTCCTCCTGGTTGTGTCGCTGCAGCCAGCCGCTAATACACCGATCCCACCTACAACTTTCTTCTTTGCAGTCTCCATTGTTCATTAAACAAATTGCAAAAGATTCACCAACACAGATGTCCAGAATACTGTGAAATTTTGCAATGAAAACAGAGCTGTTTGTATTGTGATACAATGTGTCCGAGTACTTCCGTTTCAACCATTGACGTCACGCGCAAACGTCATCATACATAGACGTTTTCAACCGGAAGTTCCCCGGGAAATTTAAAATTGCACTTTATAAGTTAACCCGGCCGTATTGTTGCAATGTTAAGATTACATCATTGATATATAAACTATCAGACTGCGTGGTCAGTAGTAGTGGGTTTCAGTAGGCCTTTAAGTGTCTATATAAAGCACACGGACGTGTGTGTGCCGCTGCAAAACTCTCATGTAATTATAAAGCATTTAATCAGGGATATAGTGATATGGTACATGTGTAATGAAGTGTATGTTGTCTTTAACATCAGTACTCTCTACAAGGAGGACGCTACATTGTTTTTTTTAGTTGCTTGGTCGCTTTTGACGCGCGAGCACGGTAGCGCCCGGCTCATGGAAGCAAGATGCGTAAGTTAACTTAAAGATTTGTTGTTAAACAAGGACTAAAAACATAAGATAATGTTGCATCTTTCTTATGACACACAGCAAAAAGTCTTGCCTGTCAAAGTTGTCCCATCAGGTGGAAGTTCCACAGCGATCATATCCAAATCAGCTGACTGTCATAAGGAGTGTCGCAAAGCCCATTTTGACGTGTATTTTTTATTAATGTTGAGTGAAAAGAGCAGCATGTTTACGTTCAAACATACATTAAGTCATCTTATAGAATGTTTAAGGCCGGCAAGGCAGTGTTGATGAGCTTGGAAATGACAGCGCACAACCGTGACGTCATCACAAGTCTCCGTGTGTGCCGTGTACACGTATACGCTAAGCGGAGAGTTTTGGAACTCTACACTTTGGCCAGCGTTTGTAAAAGTCTGCGTTTTAAAGACACAAACGTGAAACAACGTCGAAACGTGAGCTTTGACTACTAAACCTGACCTGCTCAGTGGCCTTGTGGTTAGAGTGTCCACCCTGAGATCGGTAGGTCGTGAGTTCAAACCCCGGCCGAGTCATACAAAAGACTATAAAAATGGGACCCGTTAACTCCCTGCTTGGCACTCAGCATCAAGGGTTGGAATTGGGCAGCGGCCACTGCTGCTGCCCACTGCTCCCCTCACCTCCCAGGGGGTGAACAAGGGGATGGGTCAAATGCAGAGGACAAATTTCACCACACCTAGTGTGTGTGTGACAATCATTGGTACTTTAACTTTAACTTTAACTTAAACGAGGCAAAATTCCGTAAAACTTTTTTTAAAAACCTTAACGACGCCTCGAGGCAGCGAAAATTCCGCGAATTACTTGAGTTACTCAAAGAATCGTTTCAGCTCTACCACATTTTAATACTATAAATCCAGTTGATATTAATCTATTTTTAAAAGGGACGTATGATGATTTTTTCTCATCGCTGACCTATAAGTGTTGTTACAATTTAATTGTTTTCAAGGTTCATGCATTTGGATGTTTGCCTGCAAGAAGTTTTGTATGTCTCTAAACGCTGTTTGACTGTAGCCATGACCCTCCAGCTCTGATGTCTAAAAAAGAAATATACTTTTGTGTTTATTTGTGCATGACGTTTTACACCAAACAGCCAGTATGCAATTAGATTAGCTGCTAAACTGATGCTGAAAGATGGTGCAATTGCAACATTACTACTAATTTATGAGTTTCAAATTATCAGTGTCATAACTGTTTATTTTGTGTAAAAGTGGCTGTCAGTGTAACATTACTCTACTTACAGTAAGCTCATGTGAAGTTTTTAATCGAGCTGTGTTAGGCTTACCACATAAAAACGTAGATACAGGATTATTTTCATTTAATCATGACAAGGGCACAATAACAGCGAAGTGCAACATACAGTGACGTTTATTTCGACCGTGTCTACAAAAAATAGGAGTGGTGTTCATCTTCAAGATAAATATTTCGACCGTACATAGGCGGAGGGAGTAGAGGGGTTATTTGCATTTAAAGAAACAGCCCCCCAAAACAGACTGTTCCAGGCATACTCCAAAAGGGGGTTAAAAATGTGACCTTAAAAAAAAACGTATGCCAAAAAATATCCAATTCATAATATTGAGAAAACAAGGGAAGTTTGTCAAATATAGTTTAAAGATTATCAAAGCCGATGACTTTCATGGTGTGCAGTGCTCTTGTGTTTTTGGTGTTTACGTAAATCCTATATTGCACAATTTAAACCGTTGTTGAGTTTTTGCATAACCCTGCTAAAAACTGTAAATAAAGACAACTTAACAAAACTGATTTATTTATTATTTCCCATTTTGTTGTTTTAGTTAGAGCGCTACTACTTCTTGGTCGATGTTGACACGGGGGCTGGATCTTGGTTGTAGTTGGATAATGTAAGATCAGAATCAGAATCGGCTTTATTGACCAAGTATGTTTGAGGAAGTAAGGAATTTGCCCCGGTAGACTGAGCTCTCTTTGTTCAATGTAAGAAATGATGAAAAACGCAACAATTACGAGATAGCGCAGTACTGTGGCTGCCATCTGTGGCGCCATCTTGGTTAAGAAACAAGAGGGAAACATTAAAGAACACAAGGGACATTAATACCGGTACATTAAAAGAGCACAGACCTGATGCAACCAGCTGCCACTTAAAGGCCTACTGAAACCCACTACTACCGACCACACAGTCTGATAGTTTATATATCAATGATGAAATCTTAACACATGCCAATACGGCCGGGTTAACTTATAAAGTGCAATTTTTAAATTTCCCGCAAAACTTCCGGTTGAAAACGTCTATGTATGATGACGTATGCACGTGACGTCAATGGTTGAAACGGAAGTATTCGGACACCATTGTATCCAATACAAAAAGCTCTGTTTTCATCACACAATTCCACAGTATTCTGGACATCTGTGTTGGTGAATCTTTTGCAATTTGTTTAATGAACAATGAAGACTGCAAAGAAGAAAGCTGTAGGTGGGATCGGTGTATTAGCGGCTGGCTGCAGCAACACAACCAGGAGGACTTTGACTTGGATAGCACACGCGCTATCCGACGCTAGCCGCCGACAGCATCGATGATCGGGTGAAGTCCTTCGTCGCTCCGCCGATCGCTGGAACGCAGGTGAGCACGGGTGTTGATGAGCAGATGAGGGCTGGCTGGCGTAGGTGGATAGCTAATGTTTTTAGCATACCTCTGTGAGGTCCCGTAGCTAAGTTAGCTTCAATGGCGTCGTTAGCAACAGCATTGTTAAGGTCCATGGTTTAATAGTATTGTTGATTTTCTGTCTATCCTTCCAGTCAGGGGTTTATTTCTTTTGTTTCTATCTGCAGTTAAGCCCGATGCTATCACGTTAGCTCCGTAGCTAAAGTGCTTCGCCGATGTATTGTCGTGGAGATAAAAGTCACTGTGAATGTCCATTTCGCGTTCAATCTCGACTCTCATTTTCAAGAGGATATAGTATCTGAGGTGGTTTGAAATACAAATCCGTGATCCACAATAGAAAAAGGAGAGAGTGTGGAATCCAATGAACCCTTGTACCTAAGTTACGGTCAGAGCGAAAAAAGATACGTCCTGCACTGCACTGTAGTCCTTCACTCTAACGTTCCTCATCCACAAATCTTTCATCCTCGCTCAAATTAATGGGGTAATCGTCGCTTTCTTGGTCTGAATCGCTCTCGCTGCTGGTGTAAACAATGGGGAAATGTGAGGAGCCTTTCAACCTGTGACGTCACACTACTTCCGGTACAGGCAAGGCTTTTTTATCAGCGACCAAAAGTTGCGAACTTTATCGTCGATGTTCTCTACTAAATCATTTCAGCAAAAATATGGCAATATCGCGAAATGATCAAGTATGACACATAGAATGGATCTGCTATCCCCGTTTAAATAAAAAAAAAAAATTTCAGTAGGCCTTTAAGCAGCGCCAATTCTACATACAGCTAAAAAGTAAAACAAAACGAAAACCCAAAAATATGAACCGTGATAATACATTTGCGCACATATTATTGCACCATGTATAAACGAACAACAGAACAAAACAAAAAAGACCCATTTCCACACCCCCATACACTCAGTAGGTTTTGCGGTGCTCAACGCCATCGTCTGTTGGGAAGGGGTGCAGCAAGCCCAAAGACAGGAACAGACCCAACAAAGCAGCCTAGAGAGCCGACTCTGGCCCAGGCCGCCCACTAGCCCCTGGCCAACGTCCTGTCCGCGCGGATGTTACGTACTTTTTTTCCCCCTGCATTGAGCAAAGAGAGCTCAGTACCATGTCAAATTCCTTGTGTGTTGAACATTCTTGGCCAATAAAACTGATTCTGATTCTGATGAGCAAGAATCCGTCCAGGGAGGCCGAAGCGTCACACACCTGCCCATCCAGCCAGGGCACCCCGAAGCCCGTCCATTCCGACGCCCGACGCTCAACGCTAGCTCCTCAGCTTTGTCTCTTCCTCCGCATCTCCTCCAGTCTTTCAACACGGACTCTGATGTGGCAGAGAGCCAGCAGCTGGTCTCCAGTGAAAACATGGCCACGGTTCCCTCCGAGGCACACCTAGAAGTTCTCCAAAAAGCAGCATAGAAGTCACTGAAGTGCCACTCCTTGTCGTGCAGTCCCAAAGGGGCCCGATCAAAAAGGCAAAAAACAAATAAACAGGAAGAAAACATCAAAAACACAAAGGAGGAAACACAGGAGCACAGAGCTCCTGCATCCAGGAGCCACTACAGCGGCTTAATTAAGATGTTAGTTAAGATGTTAGCATATTCCGCTTGGGGGTGGGGGGGCATGCCATAGTCAATAGAACAGTGGAAATTAATACTTGTATGCACACTTTTAACTATATCGTCAGCTAATGCAGACCTGGGCAAATTAAGAGCCAGTGGCCGCCTGCATTCCCAAATAATGTTTTTAGATCTTTAAGATGGAAACTGTAGCTGCTATTATGATGTGCAGTGATGTGTTCAAATGACCGTAAGTCTTGAACTATACAAAGTATTTCAATGGTTGGAATCTGCGCTTTTGTATGACATAGTAGTTACTATGGTAATTTAAGTCACAGCACCTCGGACGAGGCACCAAGCAGTGTGGGTGGGGAGCGTTTCCACAGAGTGTTTCCAGAGCGGCCAAGCCTGAATGCGCATGTCAGGGACAGACGCGGAAAGAGATTTTAACAACAAAGTTCTAAAGCTTAGTGATATAGCAGATATATCAGATTGTAGGTGGGGTTTTTTTACCCTTCACGTTCATATTTCGCTGTTTGGTGCATTTTCGTTGCGTTTCGCTTTATTGTAAAATATGTCGATGGAGAGGGGGTGTGACGTTCATATGTTGTCAATATTCAGTGTTTTTTCGTTCATAGTTAATATTGTAAATCCCACATTTTTTATTTTCATGTACAATCTGGGTGTCTCATTTAATAAAAAAAATTAAAATTCCATTCTGGTTTGTAAGGCGGTCTGTCATAACGTTTTTAGCATTCAATCAGACATTATTGTGAGGTTTTGTATTAATGTTCCTAAAAATAGATATACCGGCCCCCAGACACATTTTTTTCTCTAAATTTGGCCCCTCAAGTCCAATTAATTGCCCAGACCTGAGCTAATGGGTTATTCTTTAGCCCGTGTACTGCCTTACTTACCAAGTGTTGTGGAAATCAGCTGTATAGTTTTTGTAAAGTCCTACAACTATTAAACTTTCCCCAAAAAAGACTAGGAAAAAATATATCATCTCCGTTAATCTTTCTTGATTAGCGGAGGTAATTACAGTATGGTGCCTTCATGCTCACGCACTGCACATTAGGGACCGTGAGCCACATCAAATGCATCAAAGGAGGCTAATAATGTGATGGAGCTTGAACCAGATACAACATGAGCTTGGAGTGTACAGCCTTTATCTTGTTTTGCCTCTCGTGGACTCCCATGTGACCAAGCAAAAGCAGAGCAGACCCTCCTACTTTTCTTCCTCTCCTTCTTCTTGCTCTCCATCACTCATGCCACATGCATTCACACAAGGTTGAACAAGCTAAAGTGGGCACGTGCAATCACGCAGGTATCAAATTTGATGGAAAAACGGAATGTTTTGAAAAATGACAGCGTCGCCCGTTTTTGTCTTCTCGCTGGGTTTATTTGTGTTTCTATGTGAGAGCAGTGTTGTGATTTGCTGCTTCGGGTCACGCTGCAGTGTTATGCATCTGACTGCAGTTGCTCCACAATGCATTTTCCATGCATCTCTATGTGTGTGGGTGTGTGCACGTGGAGGGTAAAACACCATACATCCAATCCTATTTTTCATTTTCATGTTAAAGGCTGCAGTTATATTTGTAGATATGTACGCTAGTCCAGGCAAAAAACACAAGTACTCATTTTGCTGCGGTTCGCTCAGCGCTAACTGTAGTATTTTTGTCATAGAATAGAAGGCTGGGCAATAAAAAACTTGCATAAATTAGGAGCTTTATTGGGCAGCTTTAATGGCTCATACGTGATATAACTGATATCCAACAATAAAATTCCGTCTGCTGGGTTGAATGTCCATGTTATTTTTATATTCTGCTGTATTGCCGGGCTTAGATTTCACAAAATGATTCTAAAATGTACTTTTAAATACTGCTGCTCTCTCTCTCTCTCTCTCTCTCTCTCTCTCTCTCTCTCTCTCTCTCTCTCTCTCTCTCTCTCTCTCTCTCTCTCTCTCCTCTCTCTCTCTCTCTCTCTCTCTCTCTCTCTCTCTCTCTCTCTCTCTCTCTCTTTCTCTTTCACACCCCCCTCACCCCACTCAACACACATAATTTTTTCTCATATTTGTCATTTCTGCTTCTGCATGCTGTCATTTTTACAGTGCTCCGTGTAGAGTTTACATTTATTTGCATTTGCACGCACGCACGCACACACACACACACACACACACACACGCACTATGCCTCTCCGATTGGCTTTGTGCTGCAAGGTCAACCATAATTTTTAGGACAATGGTAGATCATGTGTGCCATGAATCAACATGTGATTCACTTAATATGCATCATCATTGACGTGTGGTTCTGCATGCATTAGCCTGTGATGAAAATTGGCCGTTAACACTGTAAGATGCCTTAAGATTTGATGCCTGTTACCCACCAAGGCCAAGATCTTTTCGCTTGCAACTTTTTGGCACTGTATTCGAATTACACAACAAACACTGAATACATCTAAATCAGGGGTCTCAGACAGGCGGCCCGCGGGCCAATTGCGGCCCGCGAGACGTTATTTTGTGGCCCGCACCTTAATATGAAAATGTAATGTTAGTGCGGCCCGCAAGTTTTATATGAATGGGGTTTGACAGTGTCATACTTGCCAACCCTCCCGATTTTTCCGGGAGACTCCCGTATTTCAGGGCAACCATTCTCTCAAATGTCTGCCGATTATCACCCAAACAACAATATTAATGGCGTGCCGTGATGGCACTGCCTTTAGCGCCCTCTACAACCTGTACAAACAGCGTGCCAGCCCAGTCACATGTTGAATTTGGCTTCTGTACAAACACGTAAGTGACTGCAAGACATACTTGGTCAACAGCCACATAGGTCACACTGAGGGAGGCCGTATAAACAAGTTTAACACTGTTACAAATATGCGCCACACTGTGAACCCACACCAAACAAGAATGACATACACATTTCGGGAGAACATCCGCACCGTAACACAACATAAACACAACAGAACAAATACCCAGAATCCCATGCAGCCCTAACTCTTCCGGGCTAGAATATACACCCCCGCTACCACCAAACCCAGCCCCCCCAACCCTGCCGCCCCACACATCAACCCCCCCCCCCTCCTCCTCCTCCGTGCGTCGTTTGAGGTGGGCGGGGTTGTTTATACGGCCACTCTGTGTGACCTGTATGGCTGTTGACCAAGTATGCCTTGCAGTCACTTACGTGTGTCTGCAGAAGCCTCATACAACATGTGACTGGGCCGGCACGCTGTTTGTATAGTGAAAAAGTGGACGCGACGACAGGTTGTAGAGGACGCTAAAGGCAGCGCTATCACGGCACGCCCTTAATATTGTTGTCCGGGTTAAAATAGGGACAAATTCGGGAGAATGGTTGCCCCGGGAGATTGTCGGGAGGGGCACTGAAATTCGGGAGTCTCCAGGAAAAATCAGGAGGGTTGGCAAGTATGTTGCTAGGGCGGGATAACCATTCAAAGAAGGTGAATTCATTAAAAAGCACATGTTAGATTTTTTTAAGAAATCTTTTCTTGCGGCCCAGCCTCACCCAGTTTCTGCATCCAGTGGCCCCCAGGTAAATTGAGTTTGAGACCCCTGATCTAAATGGTTGAAAGCGTAAGTGTAAAAAAGCTTGTGTGATCTTTGGTAAGCATGAGATGGCCCAAACACATGAGGACAGTGTTGTTGCATTGAAAAGCTAGCTGGCAACTTGCAAACAGAGAAACGTTACACGGATTGATATCAGTGTAAATGAATTTGCACAGCACTACAGAGTTGACCTGTGCACAACCTCTTTCAGAATTGTTGCACTTGCAAGATTTGTTTGGCTTACAACTTGTTGTTACTGTATTAGAATAACACAGTAAATCCTGAAGAAATCAAAATGTTTGAAAAGCAATACTGTTAGTTTCCTGTTATTACTGTAATGGTAATTTTAAGGCATTTGGACCACAGGCGTCAAATTCAAGTAGGGATGGATGATATGGACTATCACAAAAACCTGCCATTCATGATAAAAACAAAAAAATACCCATAGAACTCCACCTTTTTGACTACAAGTTTGTCAGTGCATTGAGTCTTCAGAGCCCCCAAAACACTACTCTAAAATAACACTAAGGCTATTAAACCACATCAATTAAATTTAAGTAACACAACTATACTGCAAAGCTGGAGCAGTGTGCTTTGCTAATCATATGGTATAGAAGTTATTTTTATGCCAGCAATATTATAGACATTATTATTGTTATGAATTTTTGGCCCTGGGATGAGGTGGGCACTTGTCCAGGGTGTACCCCACCTTCCGCCCGAGTGCAGCTGGGATAGTCTCCAGCACCCCCGCGACGCTGAGAGGGACAGGCAGTAGAAAATGAATATTATAAATCAATCCGATTAATGTTATGATGCGACTTCAGCGTAAACTCTCCCGCGTTCTGGTTGCATAATGGCAAATAATGATGATGCTTATGAAAATTTCATCAAAATAGACTGATACAAAATAAATCAATAGCAAATTACAGGCGAGAATAATGTTTTAGGAACTCACGTCAATCAATGTTCCACTACTGATCGCCAACACGCTCCCCACAACAGACATCGAGGCAAATGTTGACTTTGATTGCACAGAATACTTGAAATTGCCACAAATGCGCCAGTACTGAAACGACTAGAATTGAAGCATGTCTGCTTCCGGGTTTACTTCCGTAAACACTGCAGGACGTGCAGCGTCATGACGCCATGTCTGTATTTGGGTCAGTTTGCATTCACATTGGAGTCTGGACAAATAATAAAAAATAAAAAAATCTAAATTACGTAGACATCCTATCCTGCAGTGTTGTGAACGCACTGAAGTGGCATTAATGCTGCTGCGGTCTGGTTTGACCTTGCTAAGGTTACAGTGAAAATGTAGACTGAAACTGATTTAATTGGATAATAAGTACTGACAAAGGGTCTCAACATGATTTATAATCATAGTAAATAATGACAGGTTATGTTATTTATTTAAACTCATATTCATGCATATTTTTATTGAATTTTTCAGCAATTTTTTGTAAAAACACCAAATTATTCAGGGGGTTTAAGAATATTAAAAATAGGCCTAACAACGCTAATGCCTGGATCAATACCAGGATTCCCTGAAGACGAGCTAAGTAAGAGCCCTCTCTGAAATGATTGTTTATCTTGTTTATCTTGGAGCAACTGCTATCGATTTTGTGATTTTCAATTTGTTTGTAGCAAAAAAATCTATAATAGTTTCTGTTGGGGTATCTTACCAAATGCAACAGTGTCCATACAGGACTGGAACAGTATGCCACTACGGAATTCAATTTCAATCCCACTAGTCAGACTGACATGATGAGAATTGTTGAATGATATTCTGTTGAAAATCCTCCTCCAGCAATGCTGTAGGCAATACCTGTTTTTATAATGGTGATATATTTAACATGGCAACATTTTTACATCATTGTGAGAGAGATTATTAAAGATGACATTTTCTCTTTCTTGCTTTCAGATGCTGCAGCAAGGAAAGCCTTTATCACTGAGGTAAGCTACAAATCCCCCATTGATGTGATTATACTTGTTCAACTCATTAATTCATTACTTTGAGTTTGGATGGTGCAGCACGACTCACAAAAAGTAGAAAGTATCAAATAAACAATATGAAAACGTTCCATGAATGGTTTTAAACAAGAACGTGCTCAAAAAGGAGTCGAATACAAGAACTAAAAAAGCCAATGCTTTAATGAAGGCAAAGCCAATGGTCTTGAAAGCTAGCAGAAGCCAAACTCAAGCACATGTCAAGTTATACGGTGTTTAAGAGGAAATTTAATTACAAAACACGAAAGGAAGCAGGAATCAAAGGACACTATATTTGTCAAGTTACAAAACTAAAAGTTAGTATTATTTGTAGAAGACACAACTGTGTTTTGTTCCAGAGGAAATGCACAAAAGCTAATACGATTAATAACAGGTTGGATCATTCTGTCACGTTCTGCAATGATTTGTAACCCAATGATGCAAAGACATGATACAAAGTATCAAATAAAACAGAAGCCACAGCCAAACTCAAATTGTACACTAGTTGCCAATTACGCACACTCAGCACCCTCAAGTACAAATCAAGTTGCTGCATACGCTGAACAGAAAATCTAATTATCAAACACAAGCATAAAACAGGAAATGAAGTTAGAATTATAGAAAACCCAAACCCGAAAGTCCAACTTGTCACACCTAAACCTCAAAAAACAGATTTTTTTTTTTTTTTTTTACAACATTTGTGTTGCATTTTTTTTTTCAACCCAAACTCTGTTTCCTCTCTCATTGTAGGAACTAAAAATCAACACATTCTGCATTTAAAGATAGTTGTAGTGATCTTAGCAGCTTTGACAAATATATTTTTATTAAAAAATTTTAAGCTGCCTTCCTCCTCGGACATTTTTGGCCAATAGTTTTTAAAAAAAAAAAGAAAAAAGAACACATTGAATTACAATTCAAATAAATGAATGCAGTTTTAAGTGTTCAAAACCGGATATTATAAAATGCACTTCTACGCATCATTCATGCTTGTATTGTATGACATGTTTGTAGTGAGCACCTGCTTATCTTTGAAAAACTGACTGAATGACATTGCCATAGCATGTTGGTGTTTTTCAATATTTAGTGAAATAAACAGATACGTTCTGGAACTCATTAGTACTTGCTCTTGCTTGTCAGATGCCATCCTCCTCAGGTCTTCCTGGCCAAGGAAAAAAGATTGGCCACAGAGGGGTGGATGCATCTGGAGAAACCACTTACAAGAAGGTTTGCACTTTTAGGCTGGATACATTTTGTTTGTACAGATATGACAGATATGATATGCTGTATTGTGATATTTTTACACTCATCCCCTACAGACAACATCCTCTGCACTGAAAGGAGCCATCCAACTGGGCATCGGCTACACTGTGGGCAACCTGAGCTCCAAGCCTGAGAGAGATGTTTTGATGCAGGACTTCTACGTGGTAGAAAGCATATTTTTTCCCAGGTCTGTGTGGAAACATGGTTTTCCGTAGACATACTATATTTAGATAACCTTTTATTTGTCTGTGCACTGCAGTGAAGGGAGCAACCTCACCCCAGCCCACCACTTCCCGGACTTCCGCTTTAAAACGTATGCTCCTGTGGCCTTCCGCTACTTCAGAGAGCTGTTTGGCATCAGGCCAGATGACTACCTGGTAGGACCACATCTACTATACCACTTTTACTCTTAGTTACAACCGCATGTAACATCATTTCACAATTAACTAGACCAGATGTACGTTTGTGAAAGCAAAATTGCTTGCGCCAACATGTATTCACACACGAGTGCAGTTGGTGGCTAGTTTTGAGCAGTTTTGGGTGTATGCTGTACAGTATGTGTGCTTTGGGTGTCTATATAAGGATAGACAGCTTTATGGTAATGAGCCATGGTGTAACTCACTAGCAACCAGCGATTTGTGCAATTAAATACAGCTAAAAAGAAGCATGTTTTATATTATTTTGAAAAAATGGGAATATGAAACCAGCAATGACAATTTAACTTTTGGGTTTGTAGTTTGTGTATTATGGACAAACATTAAGGTCTTTATCCACAGCCAGCCTGGCTAGATTTTACTCCGCTCCACAGTCCTCAGTTCTGTTGTTTTCCTCTTAGAAATAGTACTGCTTTTGTAGTCACTGCAAAATAACACAGCGTTGAATGAATCAGTCGGACTGAGACAAGTTAACAAATACGTCCATTTGCGGGGTCACCACCCAGCTTTACACGCCAAAGAAAAGGTAAGACATAATAACTGAGTTAAATTATGTTGGTGGCAAGTACTTAATAAAAAATTTAGTTGGGAGGTAGTTAAATATAATGTGTCACTTACAGGGATGTAACAATATCAAAATCTCACGGTACGATATTATCACGGTATTAAGGCCACGGTACGATATTATTGTGGTATATGTACAAAAAAAAAAAACAGTTAAAAATGTTATAATGTGTAAAATGATTTGGCAGGAATGTTTAGGAAGTGTGCAGCTGGATTAGCTCCAGCCCACCCGTGACATCGAGAGAGAGAAAAGAGTTGGGGAAAAATGGAGGGATGGATTGAGGATTTATCAAGTACCGTATTTTTCGGACTATAAGTCGACGTTTTTTTCATAGTTTGGCAGTGGGTGCGACGTATACTCCGGAGCGACTTATGTGTAAAATTATTAACACATTACCGTAAAATATCAAATAATATTATTTCTCTCAATCGCGTAAGAGCCGAAGAAAATGTCCGCAATCGTCACACACACGTCAGCAATCGTCACTCACACGCCAACCAATAAGAATTTGGTGGGGGAAGGTCATGGCAGATGTGCATTGTAGGTCATGGAATGCTAACTGCTATATGCTATACGCTACTGCCGGAGCTACTAAAATGGATCACATCAACATTGGCGGTAACTTATAAAAACTGAGAAGGACTGAACTATAATGGCACCGAAAAGGAAATCATATACTGCAGATTACAAGCTGGAAGTAGTGAAATATGCAGCAGAGAACGGCAATCGAGCAGCAGAAAGAAAGAACGCTAGCGGGGCGCATACCAGAGGCGACACCGGGGAGGAAGATTTCATCGGATTTTGCGATCGGGAGTGACAGATTCTTTGGTAAACGTATAGCATGTTCTATATGTTATAGTTATTAGAATGACTCTTACCATAACATGTTACGTTAACATACCAGGCACGTTCTCAGTTGGTTATTTATGCGTCATATAACGCACACTTATTCAGCCTGTTGTTTACTATTCTTTATTTATTTTAAATTGCCTTTCAAATGTCTATTCTTGGTGTTGGATTTTATCAAATAAATTTCCCCCAAAAATGCGACTTATACTCCAGTGCGACTTATGTATGTTTTTTTCCTTCTTTATTGTGCATTTTCGGCCGGTGCGACGTATACTCCGGAGCGACTTATAGTCCAAAAAATACGGTAGTTTTTCAGTTTACTCATATTTTCCCCATTGAACATTTTTTGGGGTGATTCCCTCTGTGCGCTGCAACGTGACCGACTGGCTGTGTGTCGTCTTGGAAACACTTGAGCCAAGGATGTTTTTGTGGCTTGTGCAGCCCTTTGAGACACTCGTGATTGATTGATTGATTGAGACAAAAGTGGAAAGCTTTGAACATAGACTTTCTTAATCCATCCAGGGGTTTTTTTCTGTTCTAAAAGAGTTATGGATAGATTTTGTTAATTTTTCAGGAAGGAAATGTCCAAGAAACAATTCCGCTCATTGACTACGAACACTTCACTTCCTGCTGATGGCATGCCACGCCCCCACCTTGCTGCCCCGCACTGCACAGAGAATTCTAGGAGATGTAGTTTATTTTCAGACCCGGGGTGCGACTTATACTCGGGAGCGACTTATGTGTGAAATTATTAACACATTACCGTAAAATATCAAATAATATTATTTAGCTCATTCACGTAAGAGACTAGACGTATAAGATTTCATGGGATTTAGCGATTAGGAGTGACAGATTGTTTGGTAAACGTATAGCATGTTCTATATGTTATAGTTATTTGAATGACTCTTACCATAATATGTTACGTTAACATACCAGGCACGACTCAGTTGGTTATTTATGCGTCATATAACGTACACTTATTCAGCCTGTTGTTCACTATTCTTTATTTATTTTAAATTGCCTTTCAAATCAAAGCACCGCTGCTGCCCACTGCTCCCCTCACCTCCCAGGGCAGGTGAACAAGGGGATGGGTCAAATGCAGAGGACAAATTTCACCACACCTAGTGTGTGTGTGACAATCATTGGTACTTTAACTTTTAACTTTAACTTAAAATGTCTATTCTTGGTGTTTTATCAAATAAATTTCCCCAAAAAATGCAACTTATACTCCAGTGCGACTTATATATATTTTTTTCTTCTTTATTATGCATTTTCGGCCTGTGCGACTTATACTCAGGAGCGACTAGTACTCCGAAAAATACGGTAATTTACTATTGGGCGGCACGGTGAAACAGGGGTTTGCGCATGTACCTCACAATAAGAAGGTCCTGGGTTCGATTCCCGGGCTCGAAGTCTTTCTGTGTGGAGTATGCATGTTCTCCCCCA
Source organism: Entelurus aequoreus (assembly GCF_033978785.1). Lineage (NCBI taxonomy): Eukaryota > Metazoa > Chordata > Actinopteri > Syngnathiformes > Syngnathidae > Entelurus > Entelurus aequoreus. The sequence goes on from NC_084757.1 coordinate 18,901,810, forward strand.
TGACTGTGTGGGTTCCCTCCGGGTACTCCGGCTTCCAAAGACATGCACCTGGGGGGATAGGTTGATTGACAATACTAAATTGGCCCTAGTTTTTGAATGTGAGTGTGCATGGTTATCTGTGTATTAGTGTTGGCCCTGGGATGAGGTGGAGACTTTTCATGGGTGCACCCCGCCTTTCGCCCAAATGCAGGTGGTTTAGGCTCCAGACCCCCCGCGACCCCGAAAGGGACAAGCGGTAGAAAATGGATGTAATTAATTTATTATTAACAATATTTTTTGTTTGTATTTATTTCATATTGTTACGATAATGTTATTTGATTACTGTTATGACCGACAGTAACAAATAACATATAAACATTTCTATAGAATGATTTCATAAGTTTTTTTGTTGTGAAATCATTGCATAATAATTGTGAAATTGTAATTTTATTACTCAGACTATAATTAATTGTACAGTCAAAATCTATAATCGTTGCATAACTAGTCCTCAGTTTACGTTTCACGTTACAACGTTTTGCGTTACGTTTTGTGTTACAATGTTTCGTGTTACGATGTTTCGTGTTACGGCACACGCTCAGAAACATAAAAGGTTTGGACTAATAGTTTGTGAATACAAGACTCACTCGAGAAGTATTATTGTTACTACAGTACTTCATCTTTGTATTGCTGTCTTTTATATCCGTCACGTGTTCTGTGTACAGTGTGAGTGAGTTCTGCCTCATACTAAGTATCGACTCACAATATGCAACAGGAACACAACACGTTGGTAAACCAAAGCTGCTGCATAATACTGCAGCATCTTAAGGCTAAGGCACAGCAATAAGCTAAGATATCATTACCATGTGTGTTTGGTTTTGTCTTTTCTAGACATTAATCCTCCTATGTTTGATTTCTTTGGCAAGCATAGAATCTTGGTTAACCAGGAACGCTAATTAGCACTTGGTAGCAAACGATTTTGACAGTGGAAATGCATCAGTATCAATTATTTATTCCCTATTGGAAAACTTTGGCAACTATGTTTGTGTTCTTGTGTTTATTTGCAGTACTCCCTGTGTAATGAGCCACTTATTGAGCTGTCCAATCCCGGGGCGAGCGGTTCAGTCTTCTATCTCACAAAGGACGATGAGTTCATCATCAAGACGGTCATGCACAAGGAGGCGGAATTCTTACAGAAGTTGCTGCCGGGCTACTACATGGTAGGAGAACACATTGTGTGTACACACCGTAAAATCATATAATTATATGCAGTTATTAGGCAGAGAGATAAACTACTTCATCAAGGAGATGCATGAGAGTGCTAGTCAGTGCAGAAAGGTTTAGGGGGATATTTTTGGATATGAGTTTTATGTAAGAAAACCTCCAAGCGTGACTTCCTTCCTTTCCTCATACAGCATACGTAACAGCTTTGCTGTCTCAAACTCAAACCTCAGGCCACACGCTTTTATAAGAGTCTTGGTCATAGTTTCGTCATTGAAAAATTACCAAGTTGCCTCTTCTCTGCTCTCCTTTGTGTCTGCAGGCTCATTTTTAAGTTAAGCTCATCATCAACAACTCCATGTATGATCATGCATCCTTGCTCGCAGAATCTCCGCTTCATGTGTGGCAAGTCTGCAGGAATTCATCTAATGACTGAGTAATCTTTGTCAGTCACCACAACAACTTTTGCCAAGTACATTCAGTTGTTTGCGTGTATCTTGTAAACTAAGTACAGATTTTGATTTGTCATTCTGGACTTATAATGACAGACATGGATAGTTATTCTTATTAGGACATTCCCATTCAGGTTGCAAGACCTGTGTCAGCGAATTTTTCAGCACTGAATTTTTCGACACTGAATTTTTTTACACTGATTTTTTATAAACTGAATTTTAAAACGCTGAATTTGTATTGCCAACAATTTTTTTTTCCAAAGAAATTGTCAGCATAATTTGATTTAAAAAAAATCAGTTCACAAAATTCCAACACAAAAAATGTAGTTACATTAATTCAGTGTCAAATTAACCTCCATATTAAACTCCATACATGCAGAGATTTGTTATTGATGAGATAGGAATTGAAGATGAAGTTTATCAAAAAGTTATTCTGCCAAAAAAGTGGTCAGGATTAGCGTTGTGTTATTTGCAACTTTGCATAGTAAATTTCACCCTTAACCTGGAAGCGTAAATTGTGCTTGGAGAATATTTGTCGATTTCCACAGCGAAAAGAAAAGAAAATAAGACAAATACTGCATGGTAATACATATGAAATAGAAATAAAACTTAATTTAACACTTAAAATGAGGCAAAACATGTAGAATATGCTTTAAAAAAAAAAAAAAAAATATATATATATATATATATATATATATATATATATATATATATATATATATATATATATATATTTTTTTTTTTTTAAATCCTTGATTGTGTAGCTGCGACATTGGAAGCACGATATATTTTCAGATTCAAGTCCAGTTTTCTTGTACTGTTGGCAATTATATTTAATTTTAAGACTAATATCTCATACTTTAAGTCTAGAGTATAACAAACATTAGAAAAAAGTGGGGTCGTCTTATATTCATGCTCTACATATTTACACGGGCAAATCATCCAAATCAAACCAAGTTGGAGATTACTGTTGTGTTTGAGTTTCTCTTAAAAATATTTTTCCATAAGCAAGTCTTGAATAAAAGTGGTCACCCTATAATCAGGTTTGTCTTACATTTGAGTCAAACGGTATATCTCACATTCTATTACCGCATTTTTTAAAACATAGAAAGCTACTTCGCCAGTTTAGGGTTTGTACATGCAGTCACTCCACATGTCTGCTGCAGCTGACTGGCTGATGGCCGACTAAGCAGGCTGACTATGGGCTGCATACAAATCACAGTGATGTAACCATCTATCGCTCTTTTTCTCTCCCTCTTTCCCTTTCTCTTCCTCTCTCCTGCGTGGTATGCACCCTCCTCACGCACATTTCCACATCTTACCACACACCTGGCTGTTATCGAGCTCAGTGCAGTTTTCAAATTTTTTTTTTCATTTTGGCATTCAGCGCTTTTAATCCTTGGCCACGTGCGCACTTTCACATCCACGCCCTCCCTCACGTTCTCACGTGTCGGCGTTGACATAGTCTATTCCTCCTCCTCTCTTAGCGCTGACATCAGGGTCGTGTGTGACTGAGGGCACAGAGTGCTCTTTCTGGATAGCTATCATTATGTCGTTTTATACTCCTGCCCACCAGTTCTTCTGCTAAAGTCCACATTTATGCTTCTTGACCGTATCTCCCCATCACCGCTTGAGGATGACCCTCAATTGAAACAACACCTCTTTTTTTAAAACTTGTAAAGTTTTAACAAAAAAAAAAATCTTCCTTTTTTAAATCCCTGTTTTCGAAAAGCAATTAGTTTACAATAAAAAGGGACATTCCATCTGGTTCATTGATCACCATTATCCTAAAATTATCATCATAATTCCCCCTTTTTTGTTAACAACCAAAACTTGTTTGTTGTGAGTATCTGTACTGTCAAAGCTACACCTCTCTAGGTCACTGCTATGTGTGAATGACCGGAAGAAAAGCTTTTATTCCCCTGGGTAGCAGTTGTTTGGTGCCACATGTTGGTTTGCTTATATAAATCTCTAGACTAGGGGTGTCAAACTTGTTTTCGTTAGGGGCCACATCGCGTTAATGTATTTAATAGTAAATACATATGAATGTAAATGTATAATTGCCTCATATTTAATATATTTTTTACTTACAAACTGATGGATAGCTTGCTTTGAAATCATAAGTCAAGGTGACAAGCAGATCTTTAGAGATTTATTTCGATGACAACAAATTGCTTGGAATATCTTGTTACAAGATCTAGGCCCCTGCAAGTCTCTGATTATTATTATTATTATTATTATGAAATCCAGGAAGTAGTTATAAGGTTAAGATCAAGCTGTGGTCCGGGGCCCAGTGGAGTACCTTTATAAGGTGTACAAGAACTGGCCAAGGCTACTAAACAGGCTCTGGAAGATCCTGAAGGTGATCTGGAGGAGGGGAAAGGTAGCAGACCAGTGGAGACAGGCAGAAAATGTGTGGATCCCAAAAGACGAAATGTCTAAGAACATTGATCTGTTCCGAAACCTCTTGCTGTTGAGTGTTGAAAGGAAGCTCTTCTTCAGCCTCGGTGCCAGACGAGGGACAGACTACCCCCTGAAGAACTCCTACATCGATACCTCGGAACAGAAAGGAGGGGTCCCAAAGGTATCTGTGTCTGGGGCACACAGGCGTGGCCACATAGCCTATCAAGGAAGCCAGGAAAAACAAAGGGGAGCTGGCTGTACTGTGGTTGGACCCCGCGAACGCTTACGGATCAATACCCCACAAGCTGGTCAAAGAAGCTCTGAACCGGCATCACATCCCGAATAAGTTTAGAGACCTCATCCTGGACTACTATGCCAACTTCCGCCTGAGAGTCCCCTCCGGACAACAACCCCTGACTGGCACACAAGCTTGAAAAGAGGATCATCACCGGATGTACGAACTTGGTCACCCTCTTTGCCGTCACCATTAACATGCTGGTGAAGTTTGCGGAAATTCCGTGTAGGGGCCCCCACCAGGGCAGTTATGATCTTTAAAGCTGGATAAGTTGAGGTCTCTCGTACTGAAAAAGGGAAAGGTTACTGGCAAGTTCTGCTTCTCATTCGGCACCACCAAAATACTATCACTCGCTGAGGAACCTACAAAGAGTTTCGGCTAGGTGTTCAGCTGAAGCTTAAAAGACGCGGCTTCCATTGAGGCGACCACCCAAGACGTGGAGATTAGCCGAAATGGACAAATCTGGCCTCCCTGGCAAATTCAAGGCCTGGATTTACTAGCATGGTATTCTCCCTAGGTTCCTCTGGCCCCTCTTGGTCTATGAAGTCCCCATTTCAGTGGTGGAAGGCTTTGAGAGGACGATTAGCAGGTTTCTGCGCAGACTGCTGCAAAGCCTGAGCAGCATCGCTTTGTACGGGAACAACAAGCTGAAGCTCCCCATCAGCAGCCTGAGCGAGGAGTTCATGGTGACGCGGTCCTGAGAGCTGATACAGTATCAGGAGTCCAGTGACCCTAAGGTCGCCAGGCCGGAATCGAAGTCAGGACTTTGAGGAAGTGGAGAGCTGCCAAGGCTGTGGACGTTGCAGAGGCAAGACTACGGCAAAGGGTGTTGGTTGGCACAGTGGCACAGGGAAGAGTTGGTCGAGGCAGTAGCAGCACACCTCACAATGACAAGGCGCATGAGACAGAGAGAAGGTCGTTGATACTTGAAGAGGTGTGAGCAGGTGTTGAGGAGAAGCCAGCCAGCCAGATGGTGGGAATGTGGCAGCAGGGAGCCTGGACGAGATGGGAGCAGGCTGCAGAGCGCAAGGTCACATGGACTGAGCTCTGGAAAGCTGAACTCCTTCGGATAAAATTCTTGTTTCAGGCGGTCTACGTTGTTGCCAAGCCCATCCAACCTTTTCATCCGGGGAAGGTGCAGACACCAGCTAGCTCTCTCTGCCAAAAGAGAGGAACCATGGAGCACATTCTAAGCTGCTGTACAAAAGCCCAAACCCTACCGCAGGCAAGACCAGGTCCTGAAAGCCATAGCAAATTCCATCTGCTGTGAGATCAGCTACAGAAAGAGCCTTTGCCCAGTGAATAATACCATCGCTTTTGTCAGAGCTGGGGAAAAGTCTACAGCAGCGGCCCACAACACCTCCTCTGGCTTGTTGGCAACAGCACGCGATTAGAAAGTGGCAGTTGATCTGGGGAAGCAGCTGAAACCCCCTGAAGCAATCTCCAAGACAACTTTAAGGCCAGATATTGTTCTTACCTCAGTAGCCTCAAAGCAGGTAATTCTCTTGGAGCTCAATGTGCCTTAGGAGGACCATTGGGACGAGGCTAACGAAAGGAAGAGGGCAAAGTATGCTGAGGTAGTGGAGGAGTGTCGGAGCAATGGTTGGTGGCCACGATGCCAACCCATCGAAGTGGGATGCCGAGGATTTGTGGGCCAATCCCTCTGCAAAACCTACAAAATGCTGGGCATTGCAGGGTCCAGCTGGGTCACCTGTGGGAGGGGGTCTGATTAAGGATGGCGTGGCGAAGTTGGTAGAGTGGCTGTGCCAGCAATCGGAGTGTTGCTGGTTACTGGGGTTCAATTCCCACCTTCTACCTTCCTAGTCACGTCCGTTGTGTCCTTGGGCAAGACACTTCACCCTTTGCCTCTGATGGCTGCTGGTTAGCGCCTTGCATGGCAGCTCCCGCCATCAGTGTGTGAATGTGTGTGTGAATGGGTAAATGTGGAAATACTGTCAAAGCGCTTTGAGTACCTTGAAGGTAGAAAAGCGCTATACAAGTACAACCCATTTATCATTTATTTATCATTGTTGAAAGACCTGAAACCCCCTGTGATCCCAGGTTAGATCACTGGCGTTGTGTCCAGGGGCACCAAACTGTGTATCAAAAACCGTTTCATGAGCAAATAATAATAAAGTTTAAGACTTAAAATTCTTTGTTGTCAATTTTTCCATTCATGCAAGACATATAAAAGATTTGCAATTGCATTCAGTTTTTTTCCCGTCAAAATTGAATTAACAAATACATTTTGCAACAAAGATGAAGTGCTTTACTGATGCAAATTAATTCCAGGCTTTCGCAGACAACAGAAAATGATTTGGCGGGCCTTGAGTTTGACAACTGTGCTCTAGACCCTGAATATTCTTACAGTATATTCGGGTCAATATGGTAGAAGCCTGCAGACCTAATTTGTTTAGAGTCACACACAGTGGTAAGCACTGTGAAGCATAGAGGACATGTTGAGATGCGAGGCCGCATATCAATTCCGATGTCAAACGCTTCAATAATGTAATTCTAACAATAATCTTGGATTTCCTTCTTGTAGAACTTGAATCAGAACCCCCGTACTTTGCTGCCCAAGTTTTTCGGCCTCTACTGCGTCCAGTCTGGCGGCAAGAACATCCGCGTGGTGGTGATGAACAACGTCCTGCCTCGCGTTGTGCGCATGCACCTCAAATACGACCTGAAAGGTTCCACCTACAAGAGGCGGGCATCCAAGAAGGAAAGAGAGAAGGCACGGCCCACATTTAAAGATCTTGACTTCATGCAAGACTTGCAGGATGGATTAATGCTGGACCAGGACACGTACAACGCGCTGGTCAAGACCCTGCAAAGAGACTGCCTGGTGAGTTTGGAAAGGAAGTTACTAAAACGGCAAGGGTATATAGTACATATTACAGTCAAATATCCATAGTTGAATGCCTTGATATTTTAGAGTTTAACTGGATTTTTCTGAAAAAAAATTCCCTATTTCAAACTATCATCATGCATGACGTCAAGCCAAAAGTATTTAACTCATTTTCGTTTTTTTGCTTTTTCTTTGACTTTGCTAAGACGAGACACATTCATTATACATCCTTAATTAACTGTCCAGGTAATATTTTAAGTAACATTTATGTCAAGGTGGCGCATGGTTGCTGTTAGTGTGACCCTAGGATGCAGATCAGAATTTTTTTTAATTAGGACTATGCTGGCAAAAATCAAAAAGCAACCTTTGACCTTTATGGTGTGTTCCATTTGTACTGGGACGTCGGAATTTCTGAGTTCCGAGTCGGACTCGGAAAGTCGGAGCATTCTCACCACCCCTGAGTTCGTTTCAAAGATGGCTACTCTGGATGTAAACAATGATGTCGGCTTAAATGATATCTGTTATTAGCACTTCTGATTAGTTTTTGTCGCAGTAAATCTGCCATATACAATTTATTGTTGTACGTTTTTATATGGTAACGTCACTGTAGTGTAAACTAAATGTATTTCATGTGGTATATACTCTGTATGTCACTAGCAATAGCTTCTGTGTTTTCTCTTAATCCACGGTGCTTGAACGTTGTAGAAAGAGTGCACATTTTCCCAAAAGTTGTTTATATTCAGACAAGGCAAGCTCAAAAATAGCTGTCGTGGATGTGGCCATCTTGATTTCCGACCTTGTAACGAGAACGCTCACAACTCGGCTGTGACGTCATTCCGAACTCCGACTTCCAACTTCTGAGGTAAATGGAACGCAGCATTGGTCATCAAACCAGTGTTGCAAAGAAGGCACTGGCAAATAAACCCTCCTGATTAGTGATCAGAGGCAGGTGAGTCCTCTGATCGCTAATCAAGAGCAGGTATGGAGAACCGCAAACAGAATCAGTGGTGAAGTCACTTCAAGACAAAACCGAAACAGAAAGTGGAACTCAAGAATGCTAGACAGGAAAAAAAACTAAGTACAGTAAAAAACACACACAAATTCAAAAATTGTTTAACTGTCACACAGATGAAATATTAAATATTGAATAAACAAGTAATTCAGCATTGTGACATAAAACACAAGTGTAAAAATAACTGCTCATGTTACCTGAACAGACTACTGAAAAACTACTTTTGATGACAATTGAAGCTAATCTATCACTGTTAAGTAATTCCTCTTACTTCAGATACATTCAAATGTATATCCATCCCTTTTTGAATATGCATCTTCTTTTGGAATACATGTCAGAAGCAAAGACAAAGATACTGTATGTAATTAGTAGATTCTGTCTGTGCAGAGCTCCAGGGAGGTACGGTGAGGGTTCGCATGATGTCACAGACGAAATTCTTTGCCACATTTTAGACATGTTTTTCTCAAAGATTTGGTAGATTTCCGTACTGTACAGATCAATTAAATCAACTGAATTAGTTTTTGTGGTGTGATTTCAAAATAAAAGGTCTCTGCAATTTTTTAAAATTTGTTTATTGATGTTTTGGGTAAGCGTGGTAGCTTTATTTATAAAGCATTAAAGATATCACTGAGATGTGTAAAGAAAGAAGAGACAAAAATGTTTTTGAGACAATCTTGTGATTTTTACAATAGCCAATAAAAAAGCTCTCAACAACCACCTCACATAATTATTTATACTAAAAACATTCAATCTTCATACTTATGTAATTAATGTGTGCATGCTTAAGCATCCTGTGGGTGACATCCACCTCTCCACGTTTGATTCCTGTTGGCATTGACACTGTTATACACACTGGATAAAAGCATTCCCCTCAGGATCCATGCATCCTGAGCCTGTCATTACATTAGCCTGTGTTTGCACACTTTGTTCAGGTGCTGGAAAGCTTTAAGATCATGGACTACAGCCTCTTGCTGGGAGTTCACAACATGGACCAGGCAGAGAGGGAAAGGCAGACGGAAGGCTCCCAAGGCGGCAGCGACGAGAAAAGGCCCATGGCCCAGCAGAAGGCCTTGTACTCTACGGCCATGGAGTCCATCCAGGGAGGGGCCGCATGCGGGGAGTCCATTGACACTGAAGATACGTGAGTGTAGTCGGTGATTAGCGAGAGGTTGGGTACGGCAGGCAAAGTTCAATTAGAAGGATTTATTGATTAACCACAGAATCTCTTAATTGGCCTGAGCTCAATTACTCGGTTAAAATTCTTAGTGGTTTGCAGACAGGTGGGACATTTGAAATAATAAGTGAATACAAGTTTTTGAGTGCAACCCAGTTTTCCTCAATTAACCGTAGCTTCCCAGTGCTGGCAGCACTTGTGCAGCCCTTAGACTAGGGGTGTCCAAAGTGCGGCCCGGAGGCCATTTGCGGCCCGCAGGTCATTTTTTAACGGCCCCACGGCACATTTTAAAAATACTATTGAAAAATTTTTAAAACGTAAAAAGTGGTATAAAGGAGCAAACAAAAAATATGTTGCAATGTTTACTGTAATAACACAAAGCTGCAATGCAGGCTGTTTCTTTCTTTAAAAAATAATAATGAATCAAAATCAATGTCATTATGAATTATTGACCTATTCAAAAGGCTCCAATTACGTCACGTTAAATATTCCACTTTGAGATATTTTTGGGGGAAAATGTAGCATATTTTGTGTTTGCCATATAAAAAACTGAGCTGTTTTTTTTAAAAAGAAAGGCCTAAAACGAACAAACAAAAAACATAAACAACAATAAAACTTATAATTGACGGATAGATCTGAAGTTGATCTCGAGATTATTGTGTTAAAAGTAAACAGTAAAAAAAATGTATAATTTATTTTTTTAACACTTTAATGAGTAGGACCCTTTTGGATCCCCAATAATTTTAGTGTGATTTGTTTTTAAGTGTCATTGCTCAAAAAATAATAATGAATTAAAATCAATAGTGTTATGAGTTATTGACCTTTTTAAGGCTCAAATTATTATATAATCTCAAATATTCCACTTTAAAAAAATTATTGGGTGAAAATATTGCATATTTCGTGTTTTTTCCATAAAAAAACAGGGTTTTCTTTGACAAAAAGAGCATACAACTTAAATCTTTAAAAACATTATATTGACAGATAGACCTAATGTTGATGTAGAGATTTAAAATTGAATAATAATAAAAATAATAATACTGAACAATGACACATTTTTTTATATTTTTTTGACCAAAACCCTTTGGGGTCCCGGGGATCAAGCCTGAGTGGAGGCCTGAATGTATACTTGTTATACATATATTGTATTGGTTTTTAAAATAAAAAATATCAAAATAGCCACCGCTTGCTTTGATTTGTCAGTGTGCGGCCCTCAGTGGAAAAAGTTTGGACACCCCATCCTTAGACTATTATGCTTCGACCACAATGCTTAACTGTAGGCATGACACAATTAGACTTAGACAAACTTTTAATGATCCACAAGGGAAATTGTTCCACACAGTATCTCAGTTACAAAGGATGTAAAGGATAATGCACACAGGGGCAAAAAAAGAGGGCCAAAAGAAAAGGTATAAAGTAGACTAAAAATGTACCATAGTAGCAAAAAAAATATAACATATATGTAATATTTACATATTATATATACAGTCTATAATATATACTGATATATTATATTATTATATTATATTATTATATTATATTATAATATATACAATATATAACAAATCCCAATTACATGTACAATATTACAGTATATGTAACAGCTGCATCAAAAAAAAAAGGGCAGCATAAAATAAAGAGTAGATCGAGCAGAAAATATACATTGTAAACAAAGAGAGGTAGCTAACATAGAAGCGGTCAGGTAAAAGACAAATATCTATTGCTGTATGGCGAGTTGTCTTGGTACTCACTTTCACGTGTTTCTGTTTTAGGATGGGCGGGATCCCTGCTGTCAATGGAAAAGGAGAAAGACTTCTTCTCTACATTGGCATCATTGACATCTTACAATCCTACAGGTGACCATATGATAGGAGCTTATCTCTATGGTTTAAACACACACCTGTAAAACTTGTTGTCCTGCTTTGTTGTACAGATTAATCAAGAAATTGGAACACACATGGAAAGCTTTGGTGCATGATGGGGTGAGTTTTTTAATAGCACTGAAGCACATACTGACTCACTTTTAAGCAGGCATCATGTTTAATAAGAGGACACAAATCACTTTCTATGTATTCCCCTTTTGTCTTACTCACTCCACTCTTGCTGGGAGACACCTTGTGTGTCACTGCAGTGGATGGGAATAAGGGATCCGCTCTTTCTTTTGCAATATTACTGTAGTCATGACTAGGAATAGGCCATATTGCCTAAAATCTTTATCGAGATATATATTGCAGCCTCCTGCGATAATATATATCACAATATATTATTTGGCGCATAAATAATAATATAAATATTTCACTACAGGTTACAGAGGCTTTTTATTTGGCTGCTGAGGTAGGCAGTAACATATTTGTATAATTTCTGGTTGTTTTATTTTCTCAAAACTATAATTGATCTACTTGCTAATTTACTGTTAACAGCTGATCTTTTTTTATTGAAACATGTTTCTATCAACACTTATGTTAAAATGTACTAAGCACTTATTCTTCTGTTATTTGAAAACTTTACATTGGTTTTAGGCAATACTCCAGATTTGGGTGTCGATCCAATACCAAGTAGTTATCGAGGCAGAATGGGCCATGGCAATGTTGATATTTAAAATTGTCAAGATCAATTTTTAAGTTATTTCCTTAATCCCTTTTATTGCATATAATATCTTCAACAAAATAAAGTCAATGGTGCAAAATAAATAAACCAAAACAAAGCTATTAATGGCTCTGACTTAAATAGTTTTTTGCACCTAAAGTCCTCTTGAATGCAGGGACTTTTTACCCGAGTGAGTAAACAAAAAAGAAACGACAACATTTTTTTTTGTGCGGATAAAACTGACCTAATAACTGTAGTATCTACCATATACTGTTACTATACCTGGGTTTTGTTACTGTTGATATTTGTATCGATCCATTCACCCCTGTTTACATTCAAAAGTTGAAGTTAAGCAGTTGGCATGGTTTATTGTATCCTCATACGGTGTGTAGTGTAGCATGTTTAACTATTCCTCATCTCACAGTGATAATGATGCTTTTAAGAAACTTATTTTATTTTCCGCCTTGGAGGTGAATTAGTGACTGGCACTGTGAAGGGATGTTAGCCCTCTCTATATTGTGTGGAAGACGCGGCCGTTTGCTTGTCAGATTTGCGGCACACAACTAGAATGTGTCATCAATATGCTTTATGATGTTATTATAAAAATCATTTGAATCCCAACCCTAGTCACAACTTTAGATACTGTATGTATGAAAGAACTGTATCAAAAGGTTTCTTTCCTTTCCAATTGTGGCGTCCCCCTAGGGTTTGTTTTCAAAATGCAACTTGTACATGTGATATAGGCATTCACAAAGTTTTATAATCATTACAGAAATTAGCAGTGATTATTAACAATTAAGTGACTAGATGAACATGTTTCCATTTATTTGTGTCATGTTTCTCAACCAGTCTTGCTCAATTTTTACAAACATGTGCTCGTCTCTCCTCAAGATTTATAGTTACACTTAGACAAACTAATGATCCACAAGGGAAATTGCACCAAATTTTGTAGTGATTCGATTTAAAATCTTCAAATTACAGTGGGTGGTATGTCAAACACATCAAGCTGTCAGACTTTTGGGTTTAATGACAGCGCCACCATGTGGTGTATTTGTCAGAAATATATATTAGCATATTAACATAGTCAACACAGTAGCCGTGCATGTTAACCCATTTGTGTGCAACGGTTCAGGAGTGGATGTGTGGGAGTCCTAATTTTTTCACATC